>NW_011161759.1:0-1112 GCF_000146605.3 Meleagris gallopavo | reverse complement strand
AGGCTGCAATGAGGTGTAAAGGTGTGCCATGGAGATGCTCATGTGCCCAGCAGTCGGGCCAGTGAAGGACAACAAAGCAACCACCAGGAAGATCGAGCTGCCAAAATTTAGGCTGCTTTTATTTTCCCTTGCTTTGCTTTGGTTTGCTCTTTTGTGCTTCCTTTTCACCTCTGCTTCACGTTGCTTCGCATTGCTTTCTAGTTTTCTTGCTTTGCTTTGCTTTCCTTTCTACTCTGCTTGTTCCCACTTCTTCCCTTTGCTTTCGTTTTTCCTTTGTTTTTTAGTTCTTGGTTTTGTAATTGACTTCATCTTCTGTTTGCTCCTTTTTCTCTTTCTGACTCGTTTAACTCAAGCCTGTTCCCTGCGCTTTCCTTCTGTGCTTGGTGCTGTTGCAGTTCTGTCTCAGTGGCACGGATACCTTCACATTCCTCTGCATGGCTTTTTAGTTTTCATTCTTTGCTTTGTTTTCCTTTCAGTTTTGCTTCTCTTTCCTTTGCTTTTTTATTTTTTCCTCACTTTTTTTTCATTTACTCTGTTTAGCTTTAGTTGGCTTTTTTTCCTTTCACTTTCCCTGTTTGAATGCTTTACTTTGCCATGATGTTGCACTGTATGGTTTTGATTTTTCTTTGCATTTCTTTTTTTTTCTGTGCTTTTCTACTGTTTTTTTTTTAATTGTTTTATTTTTCTTTGCTTTTGGGTTTTTTGTTTTGTTTTGTTTGTTTGTGTTGTATTGTTTTGCTTTGGATGTCGTTGCTTAGCTTTGTCTTTTTTCTTTTTTTTCTCTTATATTTTTATTAAAAAATCTAAAAATGTCTTCTATGTTGATTTGGATGTCATTGGTTTTCTTTGCTTTTTTTTCCCCCTTATTTTTCCTTACTGCATTTTTCTCTTTGCTTTCCACTGTTTTCTTCATTTTCTCATTTTTTCTTTGCATTCCTTTCTTCCCATTAGTTTTTCTTTTCTAAGAGTAATCCTTTTCATTTTCCTTCTTTTCAAAAGATTTTTCTGGGCTTTGTTTCACTTCTATGATTTTTTCTTTCTTTTCGTTTTTTTTTCCCATTGCTTTGGTTTCCTCTTTTGTTTTCCATTCCAAGTTTGCTTTGCACTGCTTT
>NW_011161758.1:0-569 GCF_000146605.3 Meleagris gallopavo | reverse complement strand
ACCTCTCAGGAAGGATAGAAAGTGTGACGCGGGGAACTACCAGCATGTCAGTCTCACCTCTGGGCTGGTCACGGATCATGGAGCAGATCATCCTGGAAGTGACTCTCAAGCACACATTCCAGTGCGTCACCACCCTGTGCGTGAAAAAGCTGCCTCCTAATAACCAACCTAAACCTCCCCTGTCTCACTTGAAAACCCATTTCCCCCTTGTCCTATCGCTATCCACCTTCCTAAACAGCCGTTGCCCCCTCCTGCTTATGCGCTCCCTTCGAGTCTTGGAAGGCTGTCATGAGCTATCTCCAGAGCTTTCTCTTCTCCCACACAAACAATCCCAGTTCCCTCAACATTTCTTTCTAAGAGAGGTGCTCCAGCCCTCTGATCATCTTCGTGGCCCTTCTCTGGACCTGCTCCAAAAGCTCCACATCATTCCCGTGCTGGAGCCCCAGGCCTGGACGCAGTGCTGCACATGGGGCCGCACCAGAGCCGAGTCGAGGGGGACAATCACCTCCCTCTCCCTGCTGGTCGCTCCTCTTTGAATGCAGCCCAGGATACAGTTGGCCTTCTGGGCT
>NW_011161757.1:0-567 GCF_000146605.3 Meleagris gallopavo | reverse complement strand
CAGTGAGGGCTTGAGAAGTGCTGGCTGGCAGAGCTCATAGTATCGTATTGCTCACTCTTGTCCATCAGAAGTAATTTTTCACCCAATCCATGCATTCCAAACAATCCCTAAAGGTGGCATTTGTCCCCTGGATTTTCCCTCGTCGCCTTGGCTAAATTGTGCAAGCTCATTGACCGGCTCTTTCTCTCTCCTCTCCTCTCCCCCCTCTGCCTGCTGGCCTGGTGCAGCTTTTGCTCGTGGAAGATCAGAGCAAAGTGACAAGGAACGGCTGCAGATTCAAGGGATTTGTCTACCTCGTTCTGATCTCTTGCCAGGTACGTGCCATGTTTTGTCCCCCACATGCTTTAGCAGCCCATGTCGCCCCGTGTTTAGTAACACAGCCTCATCCCGCTTTGATGGGACACTGGTCCCGTGTGGGTTTTTTGCACTTCCCCTCCAGCTCAGCCCTCAGAAGGATGCTGTCTGTGGTGCTGTGACCAGCTGGGCTTAAGGAAAGCAATCCCTTAGGCAAAGAGTCCTAGCCCCAGTGCAGCCTTGTGCAGAGCTGCACAACGTGATCCAGGGCCA
>NW_011161756.1:0-472 GCF_000146605.3 Meleagris gallopavo | reverse complement strand
TCCACTTCCTTGCTGTTTCCACCGAGACCAACACATCTCTCCGTGCAGTTGTTACGGCACTTGGGAGCACCGCAGCTCTGCTGCCACCTGTTGGACACAATACAGTCATGAAGGCACTGCCCTGCATCCGGGCCTCTTGCACAAACCTGTGCTCCTTGCTCGGAGCACATGGCTGCACTCTGTGCACCATGTTGCTTACCACCAGAGAAGGCTCAGCTGCCCAACACCATTTTTGCTTCCATCTTGTCTGATAACTGCTCATTATGCACAGCCCTCATCTTTGCTTCGGTTTGGTGAGGTGGGGACTGCCATTGCTTCCTCAGTCCCACACACCCCTTCCCATCCCACACTGCCATGGCAGATCAGGTTCTGGACCACCTGAGGACCCAAACATCCACGAGTCTTTGGGTCCTGACGAGATGAGTCCCAGAGTTCCGAGGGAATTCACCGCTGCAGTCACCGAGCCACTCTC
>NW_011161755.1:0-724 GCF_000146605.3 Meleagris gallopavo | reverse complement strand
TCTCTCTGTTTTTTAGCAGGGAACCCTGAGCGTACTTAAGGGCTGGTAGGTATTTGGACCTGGAAGCTGCTTCCTTCACTTGAGAGTGTGGGGGAGTATTGGTCCTTGGAATGGGGTAAGTGGTTTCTTTTTTTCTTTCAGGGCTGTGATCTTCTCTTTTTGGAGGATCGCAAGTGCGCTGAAGGGCTGCTAGGTGTAAGAGCAGCATGTGAATCTGGAGACTGCTTCCTTTGGGGTGTGGGGTGAGCCGTTAGAATGGGGTGAGTGATTCCTGCTTGATTTCAGAGCTGTGAGCTCTGCTTTTCTGGAGGATCTGAAGCTGGGTGGCTGTAATTAATAGGGCTATGTGCTAATTGCATCCATGCGGTGTTTTTTAAGGGCATTGTGTGCATCCTTGTTGTGTTTTTAAATTATGTTCTGCGTCTCTTCTGATTTCATTTTGCAGCCTGATGGAGTTGAAGGATTGCCTGGGCTCCTCCAGTCAGTGGTGTGAGATGTGTCCAGCAGGTAATGAACATCATGCACCCCATGTTGGTGCGCTGCTTGTATGCAGGTAGGTTTGCGATGTGATCCGACTCCCCCATGCTGACCATCCACAGCTAGATCAAGTTGCTCAGAGTCTGAGCCAGGCTCACCTTGAAAGGGCCAGCACATCCACCATGTCTCTGGCAACCTGTGCCGCTGCCTCAGCACCCTCACTGTACAAGACATTTCCTTAGATTCA
>NW_011161754.1:0-477 GCF_000146605.3 Meleagris gallopavo | reverse complement strand
CATGATGGCCTTGGTGTTGTGGCAATGTACACCTCCAGAAATTCTCCTCGATGTTTCACCTATGGCCTGAAATTTCCATATTTGGGGAATAATTGGCTTTAGATTTTCTTGGGGAACATTTGGGTTAAAGAGCAGTTTCCATAGTATTTTTTTTTAATTGTCACATTTTTCAGGAGTTTTATTTTATATTTTTCATAGTTCCCCAAGGATATATGTACAGTGTCAGCAATAATGAATGGCATGAACTTTTACCATATGGAACTGAAATATCATGGTATTCTAGTTTTCATGGTAATTTGGCCCCATGGAAGTCTCTCTGAGGAATAAAAATGCCTGAGAAAACAGAATTCACATAAACTATCATTATTTCTAACTTCATCTATCTGTCTACGGGGAATTAGATGAATTGTCAGCCTCCAAATATAAATAATACTGCCCAAGAACGAAAGATCACTATATCCTCAAATGCTTCATCCA
>NW_011161753.1:0-839 GCF_000146605.3 Meleagris gallopavo | reverse complement strand
CCGTCAGGAGCGGTCTCGCGTTTCTCCTGTGGGGACTGAGGAAGCAATGGCAGTCCCCACCTCACCAAAGCAAAGATGAGGGCTGTGCATAATGAGCAGTTCTCAGACAAGATGGAAGCCAAAATGGTGTTGGGTACCTGAGCCTTCTCTGGTGGTAAGCAACATGGTGCACAGAGTGCAGCCATGCGCTCCGAGAAAGGAGCACAGGTTTGTGAAAGGGGCACGGATGCAGGGCAGTGCCTTCATGACTGTATTGTGTCCAACAGGTGGCAGCAGAGCTGCGGTGCTCCCAAGTGCCGTAACAACTGCACGGAGAGATGTGTTGGTCTCTGTGGAAACAGCAAGGAAGTGGAATGTGCATTTCCCGGCATGCCCCGGAACCTCACTTTGCTGACTGGTCATTGTCTGCCCAGCAGGTAAGGGCGATGCACACCCGCCAGCGTTTACCCATTCCAGAGCCCGGCACAATAGGGTTCCCCCAGAGCTCTGAATTGCGCTTCATGGTGCCCAGAAGGCTGCCTATCCTCTTTGTTCTGTGTCTTGCTTGTCTCTGGTCTTGCACTGTTTTCACTATTACATTGACTTGTCCTCCGATTTTTGTGTTCCTTGCCCCATTCTCTTGGCCTAATGACCCCTTGGCTTTGTGTTGCCACATTCATGTCGGCATTCAGTTTTGGCGTTCCCTGCCGTATTGTCTGGGCCGTCATCCTTGGCATTTCCTTCCATGTTCTCTTGGCCCTTGCCTTTGCCTGGGCATTCCCTTGCCCTCCTGTTTTTGTGGAACCCGCACCTGGGGCGGGGTGCAGCCCTGCGAGCACAGCTGGGGGCAGTTTGGCTGT
>NW_011161752.1:0-483 GCF_000146605.3 Meleagris gallopavo | reverse complement strand
GATGCACACAGGAGCTGAGAGCTGCACTGCTTGAGCTGGTGGAACTTGGTTAAGTGAACTGGGAGGAGCAAGTTTCAGAACTTAGTCAGAATGCAGTAAAAAAGGGATAGTCTCACAGGCATTTAAGATTCTGGCTTGCTATTTCTGCACTGAATTTGCTTTAATTTGATGTGGCTGTGATCTGAAAAGCGCTTGAAATGCAGCCACTGAGGCATTGTTGTGTAATTGACTTTCACACGTTGTAGATCCTAAAATATCCTGGAATGTAAAACTCAGCACTGGTTGAAGTCTACTGCTTGAATCAGGATCCTAGCATCTGTGCTCAATGCTCTTTTCCCTGTAATGCTCCACATCACTTCATCTTGGAAATTGTTAAGGAAATGGACGATGCTGTTAGAACATAACTGTTGTTAGAACAAAGTATTTCTGGTGTGATCTGAAGCATTTTGTAACTCTTGTGAGCAATTTCCCTTCCAGCATTGT
>NW_011161751.1:0-365 GCF_000146605.3 Meleagris gallopavo | reverse complement strand
TGGTATCAACAGAATTTATAAGGAGAGAGAATAGTGAAATTGATGGTGGATCGGCCTTACCACAACGCTGAGATGAGAAGCGCAGGCAGAGAAAGCGCAGGCGAGAAGCGCAGGCAGAGAAGCGCAAGCGAAGCAGCGCAGGCAGAGAAGCGCAAGCGAAGCAGCGCAGGCAGAGAAGAGAGCATCAGGTGACCTTGCCGGGAGTTATATCTCCTCGCTGACCGCAAAGCCCCTGGGAAACGTAGCTGCTCTTCTCCGCTGGACAGGCACCCGGAACTTGAGCATCAGCAGTCAAACCCCCAGTGCATTGCATGATGTTATGATGTGGAATACCGATAATGAAAATCATGAAACCATGACAAACA
>NW_011161750.1:0-639 GCF_000146605.3 Meleagris gallopavo | reverse complement strand
GTGCACCACGTTGCTTACCACCAGAGAAGGCTCAGGTACCCAACACCATTTTGGCTTCCATCTTGTCTTGAGAACTGCTCATTATGCACAGCCCTCATCTTGGTTTGGTGAGTGGGACTGCCATTGCTTCCTCAGTCCCACAGACCCCTTCCCATCCCACACTGCCATGGGAGATCAGGTTCTGGACCACCTGAGGACCCAAACATCCAGGAGTCCTTGGGTCCTGACGAGATGAGTCCCAGAGTTCCGAGGGAATTCACCGCTGCAGTTCACCGAGCCACTCTCCATGGTATTTCACAAGTCGAGGCAGTCAGGTCAAGTCCCTGGTGAGGAGAAAAAAGGTGACAGCACACCTCTTAGGAAGGATACAAAGTGTGACGCGGGGAACTACCAGCATGGCAGTCTCACCTCTGTGCTGGTCACGGATCATGGAGCAGATCATCCTGGAAGTGACTCTCAAGCACACATTCCAGTGCGTCACCACCCTGGGCGTGAAAAGCTGCCTCCTAATAACCAACCTAAACCTCCCCCGTCTCACTTAGAAAACCTACTTTCCCCTTGTCCTATCGCTATCCACCCTACCTAAACAGCCGTTCGCCCCTCCTGCTTATGCGCTCCCTTCGAGTCTTGGAAGGCTGT
>NW_011161749.1:0-1028 GCF_000146605.3 Meleagris gallopavo | reverse complement strand
AGGAAGGAAGGAAGGAAGGAAGGAAGGAAGGAAGGAAGGAAGGAAGGAAGGAAGGAAGGAAGAAAGAAAGAAAGAAAGAAAGAAAGAAAGAAAGAAAGAAAGAAAGAAAGAAAGAAAGAAAGAAAGAAAGAAAGAAAGAAAGAAAGAAAGAAAGAAAGAGAGAAAGAAAGAAAGAAAGAAAGGAAAATCTAGTATAACTAAGGCAAAAGGTCCAAAATGGATCACACTGAAATGCAAGGCTTCCTGCCTGGAAAATGGAACTTCCAATGGAGATTGGAAACATAATGGTGTATCTGTAGGTCATGCTCTTACTTTTCTACTTTCTTTGCTCTTTGTAAAGGTATAGAATAAAAAAGTAATTTAATGTTTTACTTGCCTAGGATCTTGATTTAATATTCACTTACAGGAGCCATTTCATCCTTTCACAATGAAAAGGACAGAGGAATGAATAAATAAATGGTCTTTTCTGCTCTGACCTATTATATTTTGCTGAAGGCTGCCACAGGCTTCCAATCCCTAGAAACTCTTTTCTGGGGCATTGCCAAACCTATAAGCATGTTAACTAATTAAATGTTAAAGCTTTACTTGCAAAACAGGGACATGAAAATAAGTAACGATACGCCTTTCTTTAGGACCTTCGATGTTATTCAGCCATACTTTCCATGCTATTAGGAACTGAGGTATCTGGTTCCATTTCAAAAAGCAAGTGCAAAGCCAGAAGGCAGTTTTCACTAAAATAACATTTTCTAAACATGTTTTATTTCTTTGTTGTATTTTATGAAGACTCTCCAATAATCTCTATGCTTTCAAAATGTTAAGGTGTTTCAAAATAAATTCAGCTCTAATTATCATTTTGAATGAATATTCAGAAAGGCACAAACTCATCTCTTTGACATTAAAAATGAACCTATATGACTGGAAAGATCTCAGCTGAAATTTGTTGCCTGACTTCATTTTCTTTTCCCTAAAATTAGCCAAATGTTTTTCCCCTCTCCATATTTTCTACCTTTTTCTATTATATAATATGT
>NW_011161748.1:0-303 GCF_000146605.3 Meleagris gallopavo | reverse complement strand
CCCAGAAATAGGACGTTTTTCTCCGAGAAATAGTAGCTTTCTCCCAAAAATATGATATTCTGCCCCAAGAAATTCCAGTTTTATCACCAAAGACTCTACGTTTTTCACCAGAAATACCTATTTTATCCCCAAACATGACATTTTCTCCAGAAATACCAGATTTCTTCCCTTAAATATGATCCTTTCCAAGAAATAGTAGTATTTTCCCCAAAAATATGATATTTCTCCAAGAAATGCCAGTTTAATCGCAAATATACGACATTTATACCGCAAATAGCCGCTTCTCCCAAAATATGCCATTTC
>NW_011161747.1:0-420 GCF_000146605.3 Meleagris gallopavo | reverse complement strand
ATTCACATACTTTTCTACCGTACAGGGCTGCACCACCGCCTTTCTTTCTTTGTTGTTTCTTTTGGAAAGTGTGTAGCTATCTGTCACAGAACTTCAGGTGCTGCAGTTATTCCTCATGTTCTTAATTCATATTACAGCTTTCTGATTGCACAATGGCCTCTAGTTCATCTTTTTTATTACCTATGTTGCATGTGTTAGAGTATAGGCAATTGAGCTGCGTTTCCTTTCGAATTGTCAGCAGCCCTAATAGTGTCTTGAGCATGTTCAGGTGTTACCACAATTACTAACGTCACAGCAATCGCCGTATTCTTCCTCCCACTTCACTGAGATGCAAGAGTGTGGATTTACACCAGCTCTTCCCTCTCCTACAAGGACAGGTAGCTTATCTAGAGGTTCCATTCTAGTTATAGTGGTTAAACC
>NW_011161746.1:0-454 GCF_000146605.3 Meleagris gallopavo | reverse complement strand
TTAAATAAGTAAATAACCCAATACAGCCACATTATTTAAATTGGCCTTTGAAAGCTACCAGTGTCTAACTACTGTTATTTTAGAGTTGTGCCCCTCTCTAGCAGCCACCAATTTACTCAGCCAGCCATTTACAAACCTTAATTTTTTCATAACTATGCAAGGGCTGATCCAAAAGGAATGCCTCCTATTTTATAATGCTGGCCACAGCGTCACAGGTGGACACAGCAGAGGTTGAACCTTCCTGCCAGCACTCAGTTCATTTTGTAGCCAGGCGACAGATGGCAGCAGAGGGCCAGGATGACAGCACAGCACCTGACGTGGAGGTGCACACGGAGCACAGGGCTGTCACTGAACTCCTCCGCACTGAACAGAGCATTTATGAAGACCAACACGTGGATGTGAGCGCAGTGAGGCTTCAGCAGTGGCAACAGCGATGCAAAAGACAAACCACCCA
>NW_011161745.1:0-366 GCF_000146605.3 Meleagris gallopavo | reverse complement strand
CCCCTGCCGGGGCCCCCATCCTCACCTCCTTCCCTCAGAGCACAGCCGTGGGATCCTCTCTGTCAGCGGCTGTTGGCAGCTCCCTCAGCTCCGCGGGCGTTCCCATCTCTTCTGGGGGCTCCCTTGGTCTGGGGGGCTCCGGGCTGTGTCTGCCTCGCCCGTCCAGCAGTTTCATCTGCTGAAGCCAATGCATCATCCCATCTGGAGAACGCATCCCAGATACGGATGGATCGTTCTCTCGACCTCCCTGAAAACTGAAAACATTTTTCCTCCTCTCTGTACGGAGCCACTTTATGTTTTCCTTCTCATTAAAGACTTTGTGCTGCATAGCTTGGGCCTTGTGATTTGTTTTCCTCTTGCAACATT
>NW_011161744.1:0-716 GCF_000146605.3 Meleagris gallopavo | reverse complement strand
CATGGAAGGAAATGCCAAGGATGACGGCCCAGACAATACGGCAGGGAACGCCAAAACTGAATGCCGACATGAATGTGGCAACACAAAGCCAAGGGTAATGGCCAAGAGAATGGGGCAAGGACACAAAATCGGGAGGACGAAGAGAATGTAATAGTGAAAACAGTGCAAGACCAGAGACAAGCAAGACACAGAACAAAGAGGATAGGCAGCCTTCTGGGCACCATGAAGCGCAATTCAGAGCTCTGGGGGAACCCTATTGTGCCGGGCTCTGGAATGGGTAAACGCTGGCGGGTGTGCATCGCCCTTACCTGCTGGGCAGACAATGACCAGTCAGCAAAGTGAGGTTCCGGGGCATGCCGGGAAATGCACATTCCACTTCCTTGCTGTTTCCACCGAGACCAACACATCTCTCCGGGCACTTGTTACGGCACTTGGGAGCACGGCAGCTCTGCTGCCACCTGTTGGACACAATACAGTCATGAAGGCACTGCCCTGCATCCGGGCCTCTTGCACAAACCTGTGCTCCTTGCTCGGAGCACATGGCTGCACTCTGTGCACGATGTTGCTTACCACCAGAGAAGGCTCAGGTACCCAACACCATTTTGGCTTCCATCTTGTCTGAGAACTGCTCATTATGCACAGCCCTCATCTTTGCTTTTGGTGAGGTGGGGACTGCCATTGCTTCCTCATGGAATGGGAGATCAGGTTCTGGACCA
>NW_011161743.1:0-398 GCF_000146605.3 Meleagris gallopavo | reverse complement strand
TCACTGTACAAGTACATTTTCCTTAGATTTCACCTCCATTTTCCCTGGTTCTTTCCTTGAGGTATTGAAAGGCTGTTAGCAGGTTCCCTTGGAGCCTTCACTTCTCCAGGAGGCTGAACAGCCCAGCTCTCCTTGCTTACAGGAGAGGGGGTTCCATCCTTGGGTTCGTGTTTGTGGCTGTACTCTGGATGCACTCGCACAGCTCCATGTCTCCCTGCACTGAGGACTCCACATCTGGACGCAGCACTGCAGCTGAGGCCTGACCAGCGCAGAGCAGAGGGATGGGGATCTCCTCCCTTCGCCCGCTGACTGCGCATCTTTGGATGCAGCCCAGGATACGGTTGGCTTTCTGGGCTGGAAGGGCCCATTGCTGGCCTGTGTCCAGCTCCCAGCCACCA
>NW_011161742.1:0-388 GCF_000146605.3 Meleagris gallopavo | reverse complement strand
TGGGTGTTCCCTCATCCCAGCTACTGACCCTGCACTTGGATTTGTGCCCACTGCTCAGCCTGTTGAGGTCTCTGTGGATGGCATCCCGTCCCTCTGCTGTGTCACTGCACCCCACAGCTTGGTGTCCTTAGGGTGCACTCAACCCCACTGTTGATGTCCCTGATGAAGGGGAAACCCCAGATGCTTGTACAAACTGGGCGTAGAAGCCCTTGGGAGCAGCCCTGCGGAGGACTCGGGGATCCTGGTGGACAAAGAGCTGGACATAAGCCAGTAGTGTGCACTTGCAGCCCAGAAGGCCAACTGTATCCTGGGCTGCATTCAAAGAGGAGCGACCAGCAGGGAGAGGGAGGTGATTGTCCCCCTCTACTCGGCTCTGGTGTGCGGCCCC
>NW_011161741.1:0-436 GCF_000146605.3 Meleagris gallopavo | reverse complement strand
GATGAAGCAGGTTCTATTCGCAATTGCAATGGCGGGCCTCCTGCAAGCAGGAGAGCACCAGAAAACAGCGTTACATCTTTTATTCCCTACTGCCCGATGCTTATCCCGTTCTCCCCTAGTTCCTCATTGGCTGAGTACTGCAGGTTCACAATCTTCTCAACGTCTTCACTAAACATGCAAACACTGGACAAACATAAAATCTTCGCTGGCTAAGCGTAAATCTCTATTTAATTAGTTAACTTCTAACCCTTATTCCACACTTGATCATTGTTTTTGTGGATATCTGCTTGTCCTCCCCTCCACAGAGATAAGCTCGGAAGGAGGACGGAGGGCAGTATCTTGATGCCTGCCTGTCACCGCCCAACCTTCTCACGGAGTGAGGCAGTCCGGCCTTGTGTAGAGGCCCTGGCTTCTTTTGATGTCTGTTAAATCTGTT
>NW_011161740.1:0-351 GCF_000146605.3 Meleagris gallopavo | reverse complement strand
AGTCCAAAGCCATTCCCACACGACCCATGGCTGCTGCCAACGCCAAGTGGCACACGAGGTCCGGCAGTGGGTCAGGTAATGACATGACAAAAGGACAGCATGGACAGTTGTGATGCTACTTTATTTTATTGGCACAGCACAGCATGGAGAGCCCCGGGTGGATGCCAGCAGTGGTTCTCTGGCTGTCAGATGATGCCCCCAAACCCACACGCCGGGGGGTGCTCCCACCTCCTGACTGATGGTGGAGAGGAGTGGGAGGGCAGAGGTGATAGCTGGGGTGGTCTGGGGGCTGCTGTGCCTGTCGTACTTCCCCCCAGGAGTGGTTTTACAGGTGTTGCATGGTGACCCCCC
>NW_011161739.1:0-479 GCF_000146605.3 Meleagris gallopavo | reverse complement strand
TCCCCCAGCCTGTATTGGTGCATGCAATTATTCCTCCCTAGGCGTAAGACCCTACGCTTGCTTTTGTTGAACCTCATCCGGTTTCTTACTGCCCAGCTCTCCAGCCTGTCCAGGTCTCACTGAATGGCAGCACAGCCTTCAGGCGTGTCAGCCAATCCTCCCAACTTCGTATCATCAGCAAACTTGCTGAGGGTGGCCACTATCCCCTCATCAAGATCATTGATGAAGACGTTGAACAAGACCGGACCCAGCACAGACCCCTGGGGGACACCACTGGTCACAGGTCTCCAGCCAGACTCTGCACCACCAACGACGACCCTCTGCGCTCTGCCAGTCAGCCAGTTCTCAACCCACCTCACTGTCCACTCGTCTATCCCACACTTCCTCAGCTTTGTTATAAGGATGTCGTGGGAGAAAGTATCAAATGCCTTTCTAAAATCAAGGTAGACTACATTTACCGCTCTTCCCCCATCCACCCG
>NW_011161738.1:0-393 GCF_000146605.3 Meleagris gallopavo | reverse complement strand
GTCAGCCTCACCTCTGTCCCTGGAAAGGTGATGGAACAGCTTGTGCTGGATACCATCTCCAGACAACTGGGAGAAAAGGAGGTTATCAGGAGTAGTCAGCATGGGTTCACCAAGGGGAGGTCGTGCTCGACCAACCTGGTGGCCTTCTATGATGCTGTCACATGCTGGGTGGATGGGGGAAGTAGCGGTAGATGTAGTCTACCTTGATTTTAGAAAGGCATTTGATACTGTCTCCCACAACATCCTTATTAACAAAGCTGAGGAAGTGTGGGATAGACGAGTGGACAGTGAGGTGGGTTGAGAACTGGCTGACTGGCAGAGCGCAGAGGGTCGTCGTTGGTGGTGCAGAGTCTGGCTGGAGACCTGTAACCAGTGGTGTCCCCAGGGGTCTGT
>NW_011161737.1:0-527 GCF_000146605.3 Meleagris gallopavo | reverse complement strand
TGAGACGCCAAAGAGGCTGGAGGAGACCACGGTGACACCAGCGACCCCACGTCACACCCATGCAGACCCCCACACTGTCCCCCGACCTGTCCCCCAGCCCCCCTCCCTGTGCCCCTCCTCGTCACCTCTTCAATGACGGTGGCACCGCGCTGCGGTTGTGCCACCATGGCAGGGGACGACGTGGGACAGTCATGGACAGGCAGGGTGACAGCGTCACCCGGCTCCAGGAGCTGCAGGACGCTGATGGGGCTCTCGAGGTAGACGGGTTGCTACGGCCCCAGGTTCCACTGGGTTCCCAGGGTTTGCACTTGGGCCGGAGGAAACCCAGGCATCCGTACAGACTGGAAGGAGCGGTCCTTGAGAGCAGCCCTGCGGAGAAGGACCTGGGGGTCCTGATGGATGAAAAGCTGAACGTGAGCCGGCAGTGTGCTCCTGCAGCTGGGAAAGCAAATGGGATCCTGGGCTGCATCAGCAGAGGGGTGGCCAGCAGGGACGGGGAGGTGACTGTCCCCCTCTGCTCTGCTCCT
>NW_011161736.1:0-499 GCF_000146605.3 Meleagris gallopavo | reverse complement strand
GGGCTGCTGGGTGGGAAATGCCTGCAAATGGTGCCCAAACACGGCTTGATTGAGAGCAAAGACTCTCTTGGTGCTGCTGGGAGGTGGGGGGATAAACAAGAATGCCTAGCAGGAGCTTTCCCTGCGGAGAAACAATTGGGAAACAGTTCTCCACTCCCAAGTGGCTAGATGTGGCTTCATCCCTTTCTTCCTCTCCTGGTCTCTCACAGAGCCTCACTCTCTTCCTGGAGGCCTTAGAGGGCACTGAGTCTGTCATCCCAAGGGATAAGTTTCTGGACATCACCAGTGCCGTGTTCTACCAGGTAAGGGGAGCCTATCCTTGTGCCCACAGCAGTTTCCCTCTTGGCTAAGTCTCAGGAGGACTGCAAAGCTCTGAGCCCCTGACTAAGGCGGCTCAACCTTAGCTCCTGCATGCTCAAGGCTGCTCCAGAGCTGTACGTGTACCCCCGGGGATGCTGCGGGGCGGGCTGGGTTTTGTCTGTCTGTCCTCTTCCTGAGA
>NW_011161735.1:0-365 GCF_000146605.3 Meleagris gallopavo | reverse complement strand
TCAGGGCTAGTTGATTCGGCAGGTGAGTTGTTACACACTCCTTAGCGGGTTCCGACTTCCATGGCCACCGTCCTGCTGTCTAGATCAACCAACACCTTTTCTGGGCTCTGATGAGCGTCGGCATCGGGCGCCTTAACCCGGCGTTCGGTTCATCCCGCAGCGCCAGTTCTGCTTACCAAAAGAGGCCCACTGAGCGCTCGCATTCCACGGCCCGGCTCCACGCCAGCGAGCCGGGCGTCTTACCCATTGAAAGTTTGAGAATAGGTTGAGATCGTTTCGGCCCCAAGACCTCTAATCATTCGCTTGACCGGGTAAAACTGCGCCGCCCCACCGAGCGCCAGCTATCCTGAGGGAAACTTCGGAGG
>NW_011161734.1:0-817 GCF_000146605.3 Meleagris gallopavo | reverse complement strand
CGACCCATCGTGCCACTGTTTGTGCTTGGGCCACCCCGTCTTCGGAAGGTGGGTTCAGATCTTTTACCCACCCCTGAATCGGCAGAGTGGTCTTGACTATAACTTCAGCCATTTTCAGTTATTGGCTCTACTGCCTGCAGTGCTGAATCGGCAGCCAATAACTGCTTTTCAATCCTACTGTATCTCTCTTCTGCTCCGTGCCAAACCCGAGACCAGAAACCAATGGGGGTCCAAACAGAACTCGGGCGTTGTTGCCACAGGCCACAACCAAAGCCATCTTGAGTGATGTGAACATCTAACTCGGCTGGGAGGGTAGGATCAAATAGACCCAATGCCTGGGCTTGTTTAACTGCCACTTTCGCCTGTTGAAAAGCGTCCTGTTCTGTTTCCCCCCAGTCCCAAAGCTGCCCCTTTTTTGTGAGTCTAGACAGTGGTCTTAGCAGCTGCGCTAGGTGAGGTATAAAAGAACGCCGATAACCCCAATACACCTAGAAACTTTTGCAGCTGCTTCGATGTTGTAGGGACTGGGAACGCCTGAACCTTATCGATGACAGCACTGGGCAGTACTTTGGCTTTCCTGACCAACACCCCCAGCAATCTTACGGACAGGCCCGGACCTTGCACCCTTTTGGGGATTTATAGCCCATCCCCTCCGTTGTAAACAGGCGGTTAATGAATCCGCCGCCTGTCCCACTGCCTCCAGTGAGTCGGATGGCAGCAGGAGATCATCAATATAGTGATACAAGTTAACATGATCCGGTTTTTTCCAGTCGGCCAGGTCGCGCGCCACTAGATGATGACAATATGTTGGTGAATG
>NW_011161733.1:0-727 GCF_000146605.3 Meleagris gallopavo | reverse complement strand
GGGAGTGTCTGTTTCTCCATTTCTCTCCGTTTGCTAGAACCAGAACAGCTGTGTTCTCCAATCAGGACATTTGGACTCCATTTTCTCTTCCATCTGACTACTATGCAACTGAAAAATCAAGAGTGAATCAAGAGGAAATCAGCTTCTCCATGCTCGTGCATGATACAAGATTTGAGCTATCCTTCTCAAGACACTCACAGATGTCACTTACAGTCAGGATTCTGATGCAGACCTGCTGAAACAGCCAAAGCAAGGTGCATTAAATGCCTGCTTATCAATGCCTCTAACTGAACGCATTCCTGTATCTAAATATGCACAGAAATATTTATGGATTTTTAATATTTTTTGTCTATATTCATGTCTATTTCATGTATTTAAAATAGATAACTATATACAATTTATGTGATTTATATCATTATATAATGACTGTATTTATAATATGTGCACACATGTATGAATTCTGTTCTTCTTCTACTGACCAGGGATAACTACCTGTGGGAAAACACTCCCAAGTCTGCCAACAGAGTGCTGTTCACAAGGTCCCATCCAAGCCCGCAGTTCAAGTGGACAATGCAGTTGTGACAACAGCAGCAGGTGAGCTGCTAAGGTGGAAACTCGACCTTTTCAACGTAACAGCTGGGTAACTTGTGTCTCTACTTCAATCATTTTGCCCTTCTTTTGGCTCTCCTTTTCATGTGAGTCAAAGTATTAGACTCTGAATGTGTAT
>NW_011161732.1:0-458 GCF_000146605.3 Meleagris gallopavo | reverse complement strand
TAGCCAGTGTCACTCCGGTACTTCAAAAAGGGACAAGAAGGAAGATCCGGGTAATTATAGGCCTGTCAGCCTCACCTCCGTCCCTGGAAAGGTGATGGAACAGCTTGTGCTGGATACCATCTCCAGACAACTGGGAGAAAAGGAGGTTATCAGGAGTAGTCAGCATGGGTTCACCAAGGGGAGGTCGCGCTCGACCAACTTGGTGGCCTTCTATGATGCTGTCACATGCTGGGTGGATGGGGGAAGAGCGGTAGATGTAGTCTATCTTGATTTTAGAAAGGCATTTGACACTGTCTCCCACGACATCCTTATAACAAAGCTGAGGAAGTGTGGGATAGACGAGTGGACAGTGAGGTGGGTTGAGAACTGGCTGACTGGCAGAGCGCAGAGGGTCGTCGTTGGTGGTGCAGAGTCTGGCTGGAGACCTGTAACCAGTGGTGTCCCCCAGGGGTCTGTGC
>NW_011161731.1:0-473 GCF_000146605.3 Meleagris gallopavo | reverse complement strand
AATAAGCTACAGAATTGATTTGCTTGGGTTGTCAGGCACTCAGAACTATGCCACACACTGTGCACAGGGGTGGATGTGGAAATGCATCGTATTGCGTAGCTACAAGTCTGGGGGTCTGTACTCTTAGTGAGGAATCAGAGTCACCACCACACATTTGAAGCCCAGAATCATCACAGAATCAAAGAATCTGGAACTGGGAACCAATCACCGAATCTGACATACCAGAACTTACACTCACAGGAGCTGCTATCCTCGTAGCGTCCTCATGCAATCCTCAGACTAGAATCCCAGACTGCAGGAACCCCGTAACAACCCGGCAGTATTGAATCACCGCGTTTCGTTTCCTCGCTCCCACAGAGGGCAGCTTTCTATAGAGCACGCTCACAAGGGATGGCGTCAGTCAGCATCACCCAGCGCTCCCTACGGAACGGCTTGTCTCCAATAGCAAAGCACCCCCTTCCCGGCCCCACGGG
>NW_011161730.1:0-410 GCF_000146605.3 Meleagris gallopavo | reverse complement strand
AAAGTATCTCAGGTGGTCTAGTTACTCAGTATTTCTCTAGTTAGCACAGTGAGCATGCAGTAGCCACTCATCGTTTCTGAGGAAGGAAACCAAAACAGTACCAGGTGCAGAGAACAGTACAACCTATGCCTGGATGGTTTTTGGATTGCCCTGCTTCCATGAGCAGGATTGCTCTGCTGAGCACACAGAAACCTCCATACCTCTGTTGTACCTGCCAATGCAGCTTTGAATTTAACAGTTGTCAGAAATCTACAAGTCAGAAAAGAGAGTAAACTGCTAAACATTGTTTTTTTTTTGCTATTACACAAGAACAGCAAAGGGTACTTTAGATTACAGAGCATCATTTTGTTTCTACCTTGCCTTCGGAGTTTCCACCTTAAAGAGTAGCCATTCCTGAGTAGAAGACCACC
>NW_011161729.1:0-478 GCF_000146605.3 Meleagris gallopavo | reverse complement strand
ACTGCCCAGCTCTCCAGCCTGTCCAGGTCTCGCTGAATGGCAGCACAGCCTTCAGGCGTGTCAGCCAATCCTCCCGACTTCGTATCATCAGCAAACTTGCTGAGGGTGGCCACTGTCCCCTCATCAAGGTCATTGATGAAGACGTTGAACAAGACCGGACCCAGCACAGACCCCTGGGGGACACCACTGGTCACAGGTCTCCAGCCAGACTCTGCACCACCAACGACGACCCTCTGCGCTCTGCCACTCAGCCAGTTCTCAACCCACCTCACTGTCCACTCGTCTATCCCACACTTCCTCAGCTGTGTTATAAGGCTGTCATGGGAGCCAGTATCAAAGGCCTTTCTAAAATCAAGGTAGACTGCATCTACCGCTCGTGCACAGTGCGCAGTGAGCGGTGAGGGTCTCCTCCTGGTGGCCGTGGGATGCAGAATCCTCATCTTCCCCGCGGAGGCTCGCAGTCTTTCTCCCTGTTCAC
>NW_011161728.1:0-433 GCF_000146605.3 Meleagris gallopavo | reverse complement strand
AAATGTCTGGTACAGTGAAGGGTGCTGAGGCAGTGGCACAGGTTGCCAGAGACATGGTGGATGTGCCTGGCCCTTTCAAGGTGAGCCTGGCTCAGACTCTGAGCAACTTGATCTAGCTGTGGATGGTCAGCATGGGGGAGTCGGATCACATCGCAAACCTACCTGCATACAAGCAGCGCACCAACATGGGGTGCATGATGTTCATTACCTGCTGGACACATCTCACACCACTGACTGGAGGAGCCCAGGCAATCCTTCAACTCCATCAGGCCGCAAAATGAAATCAGAAGAGACGCAGAACATCATTTAAAACACAACGAGGATGCACACAATGCCCTTAAAAAACACCCACCGCATGGATGCAATTAGCACATGAATTACAGCCATCCAGCTTGAGATCCTCCAGAAAAACAGAGCTCACAGCTCTGAAATC
>NW_011161727.1:0-523 GCF_000146605.3 Meleagris gallopavo | reverse complement strand
TGGTACAAAAGCTCTGACATTTTGTGCAGCACATGTCCACAAGTTATCAAAGATCTGTGGACCTCCAAAGGATAATAACAAACAATTATCCCTGGGAAATGTTCAGATTCACTATTAATACAAAGTTGGAAGTGATTCTAGAAACTTTCTTGTTTAAACCTCCTGCACAAAGTAGAGCCAAAATGAATTCAGATCAGGATTTTGTAATGTCAAGTCTTAAAAACATTTGCAGTATTAAAAGTCACTGTTAGAAAATAAGTGCTATAAAAAATAGACAATACAACCTAGCCTACACAAACTGTTATTATTAAAAAACAACAACTACAAAAGCTTGTATCATATATTAGACAAAAATCACCAAAAAGTTACCCTACTTATATACAATTTTCAAACTAAGCTGTACAAAGCAAGGCAATCAAGTCAAATATATTGCGGTCTTTGTTTCAATTAAATATGGCAGTCCCCATTCAGCAAAATGCTTAGGGATTTTTTGTTTGGTCATACCTAGAACTCTTAACATAGC
>NW_011161726.1:0-545 GCF_000146605.3 Meleagris gallopavo | reverse complement strand
AAAGACCATTTCTAGCCCCCAAAAGATGGCATTTACTCCCAGAAACACCAGCTTTCTCACACATTCCTCACCTTTTCCCCCCACATAAGACCTTTTCACCCAGAAATGACAGTTCTCTTAGGAATACCTCCCAATTCCCCCTAATCTGCTACACCACACTCCGCACTATGAACACTTTCTCCCCAAACTAGGACACTTTCTCCCAGAAAGGCCGCTTTTTCCCCCCAAAGTACACCGTTGGCTTCCAAAAAGAACACATTCTCTCCCAGAAATACCTCCCTTCCCCAATACAATGACATTACCTCCCAGTAATGCTAACCTTGGGCCCAAACGTTGGACAGCTTCTCCCACAAATACTACTTTACCATCCAAAAGAGGACATCTTCTCCCCAAAGAATGCTATTTTCTCCCGGAAACAAAGCAGCTTTCTCACAAATGGGTGGCATTTTCCAACCAACTATGCTACTCTCTCCCAGAAAGAGCACTTTTCTGACAAGTACCTTCCCTTTTCTCTCAAAAATACTGCTAGACACTCCTCAAGAGGA
>NW_011161725.1:0-841 GCF_000146605.3 Meleagris gallopavo | reverse complement strand
ACGCCACTCCCAAATTCTTACGCGAACGGGCTCATGACACTGAGAGCCCATTATAACTGAGAAACAAGGGACCATCAGGAGCCATCGAAGGATGAGAGGGGGAAAAGGTATTATTTGCAAAATGCCAAGGTTGGAAGTTACATATGAAGCAAGGGAGAACGTAAATAAATGGAACAGGGAGCAGAAACTAAAGCAAATATATATATATATATTTAAAATAAGCTACAGAAAATTGATTTTGCTTGGGTTTGTCAGGCACTCAGAACTATGCCACACACTGTGCACAGGGGTGGATGTGGAAATGCATCGTATTGCGTAGCTACAAGTCTGGGGGTCTGTACTCTTAGTGAGGAATCAGAGTCACCACCACACATTTGAAGCCAGAATCATCACAGAATCAAAGAATCTGGAACTGGGAACCAATCACCGAATCTGACATAACAGAACTTACACTCACAGGAGCTGCTATCCTCGTAGCGTCCTCATGCAGTCCTCAGACTAGAATCCCAGACTGCAGGAACCCCGTAACAACCCGGCAGTATTGAATCACCGCGTTTCGTTTCCTCGCTCCCACAGAGGGCAGCTTTCTATAGAGCACGCTCACAAGGGATGGCGTCAGTCAGCATCACCCAGCGCTCCTTACGGAACGGCTTGTCTCCAATAGCAAAGCACCCCCTTGCCGGCCCCACGGGGCCCCCAGAACGCGTCCCGGCACCCGCAGCTCCAGGAGGACGCCTCGGATTCCCTTCCCGGCCCTACGTGACCCACCGCCCAGCCCCGCCAGGACCCGCGTTTCCTCGGCCCCGTACCGCCGGCTCCCCGGGCCACGTGACGCCCACCC
>NW_011161724.1:0-860 GCF_000146605.3 Meleagris gallopavo | reverse complement strand
TCTTTTACTGTCTAGTGTCCTTTTAGCAACATGACAGTCCAACCGACAGCCTTTTACTTCATCCAGTGGTCTTCCTCGCTTGCCCGCCAGATGAACTCTAGTTTTGTCCTTAATTCCCCATTTGCTTCGTCAAAAATATTCCCCTCTGATTTCTGAAACAGGAACCTCAGGTCTGCTCCTGGCTAATAGCTGGCAGCAGATGAAGGACATTTCCACACGTCTGTGCTGGTTCTGAAAGCAGTTTTATTCTGCAGGATGAGCACTGGCTGCAGCATTCGTACGTTCTGCCTGGGCGTGGAGCAGCGTAGGTTGGGTTAGCTGGCAATGAATGAGTATTTTTCTGCTGAAGTCTGTGGCCTTCATCTGTAACCACAGAGCAGAAAGAGAATGAGCCCTTGCTGGGACAGGAATACCAAAACGTTTATAATGTCTTGTTCTAATGATGGTCCTAAAAACCCAGCACAGGTGACGGGCCACAGACAAAGCAGTGAACGTTGCTGATTTCCAGGAAAAGAGGAAGGAAAACAGCTCTTGGCATAGAGGAACACCCCCACCCACGCCCAGAACCCCAGGCAGCAACGAGCGGTGCAGCAGAGCTCTGGTCTGGCTGCGTCCGGTGAGGAAGGGACGCTATCTGTACGGAGCTGGTCTGATGAGGATGAGCGAGGATTTGCAGTCCCCTTTGCACAGGCTGCCCCACGTCATGCCGCCCTTGAAATTCAGCCGCACGGAATAACAGGACGAAAACCACCACCCGCCCCCAGAGCGGGATGCACAGTTCTTCCTTGAAGCGTCCTGATCCCGATCCTCGGTGGAGAATTTCATGTTGTTGTGCATGTTACTGGGATTGTCCGAGTCCA
>NW_011161723.1:0-496 GCF_000146605.3 Meleagris gallopavo | reverse complement strand
ACCCTTCACCATGCATGCAGGTGCTTATCCAGGCAGTTCCTCCTCCAGTCAGGGTCATTATCATGCAGCCATCACGCAGCTTACGTGACTTTTGGTTTTCTCTCTTGGTTCTCAGCTTTGCTTTCTCTTGCCATTTATCTTGCTCCACAGCTTCTGCTTGGAATATTCTTTCTTGTATTCCCCAAAAATCCTCTCCTCTCCCTCTCCCCCCCTTTTTTTTTGTTTATTAGCAAACTCTTACCATACTAATAATAACATCATGGCACTAATCACATTTGTAACATCATCATGCCAGCATCCCAACTGCCTGCTTTAGAGCTTTCTCCTTCATTTTGTGTAACACTTTGTAACAGTATTTGCTCATTATGAAACTAAGAACACTCATTATAGAACTAAAAACCACCTCCAAGCCAAAAGTTATCCACTTCCGAGGTGCTACAACCCTTCAGTGAGCACATGAGTTTTTAGCCTAGGCTTTTGAAAACAAAGCAGGACA
>NW_011161722.1:0-529 GCF_000146605.3 Meleagris gallopavo | reverse complement strand
CACATTCCACTCCTTGCTGTTTCCACCGAGACCAACACATCTCTCCGTGCAGTGTTACGGCACTTGGAGCACCGCAGCTCTGCTGCCACCTGTTGGACACAATACAGTCATGAAGGCACTGCCCTGCATCGGGCCTCTTGCACAAACCTGTGCTCCTTGCTCGGAGCACATGGCTGCACTCTGTGCACCATGTTGCTTACCACCAGAGAAGGCTCAGGTACCCAACACCATTTTTGGCTTCCATCTTGTCTGAGAACTGCTCATTATGCACAGCCCTCATCTTTGCTTTGGTGAGGTGGGGACTGCCATTGCTTCCTCAGTCCCACAGACCCCTTCCCATCCCACACTGCCATGGGAGATCAGGTTCTGGACCACCTGAGGACCCAAACATCCAGGAGTCTTTGGGTCCTGACGAGATGAGTCCCAGAGTTCCGAGGGAATTCACCGCTGCAGTCACCGAGCCACTCTCCATGGTATTTCACAAGTCGAGGCAGTCAGGTCAAGTCCCTGGTGAGGAGAAAAAAGGTGA
>NW_011161721.1:0-519 GCF_000146605.3 Meleagris gallopavo | reverse complement strand
GGCTGCGACTCCGGGTGCAAGGGGAGAGCTGCTCCTAACTCGCACAGCGTCAGGAAGAAGTGCTGCAGCGAGAGGCCGAACTGATACGTGATCAGTAGTTTCCAGGAATTGGGATCCACGTTCCTTACGTTCCGAGAACCCAGCAGCACGCGGCCCCCCTCGCGCGTGCGCAGTGAGCGGTGAGCGGTGAGGGTCTCCTCATGGTGGCCGTGGGATGCAGAATCCTCATCTTCCCCGCGGAGGCTCGCAGTCTTTCTCCCTGTTCACTTCTGACCCTGCGGGAGGGGCAGCCCCCCAGCCCCGCTTCAGCTCGCCCTGCGGACATCGAATCGCCTCGCTGCCAGGCGTCCTCGGGCTGTTCTCCAACCCTTCTGTTTGCGGCCTTCAGCCCCTCCTTATCCCAGACCCGGAGTCTGCCATCCCTTATTTTTCTGTCATTCTTGCTCCTACAAGCTGTCTCTAACTCCTCCCTCTCCCCCCATCCTTAGTCCCTGCGAAGCCCTTTCCTCGCGTTTTTAC
>NW_011161720.1:0-465 GCF_000146605.3 Meleagris gallopavo | reverse complement strand
CTTTTTAGGAAAGATCGGCTGCTAGGCGGGTGGTGGAGTTGCTCTTTATGTGAGAGAGCAGCTAGAATGTATTGAAATTCACTTGGGGGAGAGTGATGTAGCAGTGGAGAGCTTATGGGTGAGAATCAAGGGGCAGGCTGGTAAGGGTGACACTGTTGTGGGGGTGTACTACAGGCCCCCTGATCAGGATGAGGAGGCTGACGAGGCCTTTCCATAAGCAACTGGATGTAGCGTCACGTTCCCAGGCACTGGTGCTTATGGGGGACTTCAATTATCCAGATATTTGCTGGATGACCAACATAGCCAGGCACGCACGGTCCAGACGGTTCTTGCAGTGCGTTGAAGACAACTTTCTGATGCAGGTGGTGGAGGAACCGACGCGGGGAGGGGTGTTACTGGACCTTATTTTCACCAACAGGGATGGACTTGTTAAGGAAGTAAAGGTAGGGGGCAGTTTGGGTTGTA
>NW_011161719.1:0-428 GCF_000146605.3 Meleagris gallopavo | reverse complement strand
CGCCGAGGCCACGCCCCTCACCCAACGCCGCACCTCAGCCACCTTCCATGTTGAACCACATCACTGCCCTGAGTCCAGAACAGACCTTCAGGTCTGCACAAATGCAAGGATTTGAGAGTGCTGTGACAGCGCAAAGAGACCAGGAATGAAAAGAGCACAGGATAGGAGCAAGGGCTCCCACATTTCAGAAAAGGCACAAGGGAGTTGTGCCCATCTCGGGGCTTGTGGCAGCATTGCAGGGCAGCCCCACAGAGGTAACCTCGAGCTGATGTCTCCTGGACAGCAAAGTCATTCCTATGTCTGAAACAACCGCGCTGCACAGAGCTTGAGCAGGGCACTGGAGGCATGGGCAGCACGGTCCTAAGGAAACTTGCCTAGGAGAGGATCAGTGGCAGAACTGGAGCCAAATATCCCCCTTCTGCACTGGT
>NW_011161718.1:0-414 GCF_000146605.3 Meleagris gallopavo | reverse complement strand
CTCACGGCAGTCCTGCCGGTCTCGTGCTGCACGCCCCTCGCCCGCAGCGGAGCTAAGCCCGCATCCCGCGGCCGGGCTCTGCAGCCTGAGGTGTGCTGGAGCTCTCCCTCACCTCTGTGAGCCTTGGAGGACGAGCGCAACGAGGCTGAGCTAGTCTGCTGCTGGGCTGCTCTCGGGCACGGGGGCACGGCGAGCGGCTGCGGGCAGCGCAGCTCACGAATGAGGCGCCTGGAGCCAGCGGCCAGCTGTCCTTGGGGAGGGCCCGGCGTCGTCACGGCAGTGCATTGTGACAGCACGGGGCTCCGGGTGATGTCATCTGCGCTGTGACATCTGCTGGCTGGCCCGGAGCCACGCCCTCCACGCCTTTTCGGCCTCGCACCCCAGCCAGGAAAAAGCTGTAGCGCACGCTGCCGA
>NW_011161717.1:0-664 GCF_000146605.3 Meleagris gallopavo | reverse complement strand
CACCACACTCCGCACTATGACTACTTTTCCTACCCCAAACTAGGACGTCTTTCCTCCCAAGAAAGGCCGTCCTTTTCCCCCAAAGTACACCGTTGGCTTCCAAAAAGAACACATTCTCCCCAAGATATACCTCCCTTCTCCAATACAATGACATTACCTCCCAGTAATGCTACCTTGGGCCCAAACATTGGACAGCTTCTCCCACAAGTACTACTTTCCATCCAAAGAGGACATCTTCTCCCCCAAAGAATGCTATTCCTCCGGAACAAAGCAGCTTCTCACAAATGGGTGCATTTCCAACCAACTATGCTACTCTCTCCCAGAAAGAGCACTTTTCTGACAAGTACCTTCCCTTTTTCTCTCAAAAATACTGCTGGACACTCCTCAACAGGACATTTCCTCCCATCTACACCCCGTTTTCTCCCCAAAGGACCCCTTTTCACACCAAAAATACCACACTTGCCCTCCAAGAGAAGTCAGTCTTTCCCACAATTGTCCACTTTTCTCCCACGTACTTGTCATTTTCTCCCAGAAATACCACATTTCACTTGGAAATTGGGGCCTGTGCTTCCAAAAAGATGATATTTTCTCCCAGGCATACCTGTTTTCTTCAAACTACCGCACGTTTTCTCCCAAAAAGACTAGATGACAAGACCAAATTGGA
>NW_011161716.1:0-561 GCF_000146605.3 Meleagris gallopavo | reverse complement strand
AGAAACCATATTTTCTCCCATAGTTAATTGACTCTTGGGCAACCTCCCCCCACGTCCATCCTTTGTATCCTGACTGCGGATGGTTAGAGGTTACAGTTTCTTCTAACACTGCCCGGCTTCTTTCTCCCTGAGACATAGCCTGTATCTTTCCTCGCAGCTGTGTGCCTGTGGATTTCAACGATTCTGGAAGCCCCCCAGTTAAAGCAGGCATCCTCTCAGGATCAACAGGCATCATCACAGGTGATTCATGGTGTGGCCGCAGCTTTCTATCATACATCATTTGGAGATCAGCAGCTTTTGGAACACTCTCTACTAACTGATCAACTGTTCCAGTAATAGCAAGAGGGCCTCCCCTTTCTAAAGGGCTGAGACCACCTGCCCAATAGGCAGCCCTCTGTGTTAAGGACCAGAGAGCACAATTCTTGCCAGTAGTTGAATATACTCCTGGTCCCCAATAACCTTCCGCTTCCTTCTCAGTTAACACGATTTGGTCTCCACCAGCGAGACCAACCCTCCGTAAGTACTCTGTTTCAGATTCCTTTGCAGAGCGGCTAAAATCTT
>NW_011161715.1:0-520 GCF_000146605.3 Meleagris gallopavo | reverse complement strand
GAGTGGAATTGTGGGGAAAAAAACGGCAAAAAGGGCAGAAAGGTGAGGAAACAGTGAGTTTGGGCTATTAGAGTTTGGTCGGCACGAGAACACATCCCGTCCACCCCCCTTGTAAGAACAACTCGGAGCGAGAGAAAAGCTGGGGGCCGGAGCCTCCCGCTGTAACTGCAAAGGGTGCAGTGCTGTGAGTGGGGATGGGACGGGACGTTGAAAGCGAGAACAGCCGTCATCTGCAGAGCTCGGGAAACCGATATCCAGTGTGAGCTCCGGAATCCTGGGGAGGGGAGGGGGTGAAACTGAAATGACTGACATGGTGTTTCAGCAACGATGAAAGTCTGGGAAGCGAAAAGGGTTTGGGAAAACCACAGGCTGAGGAAGGCAAAGTTGAGCGAGGTGTAACAGGGATGTCCTTACCTAGAAGAAGAGGTGGGGGGGAGCCTGGAAGGGCTCAGGGAGAGTTCCACCCCCACTGGACCGAAAGCAGCTGGGGAAGCAGGGCAAAGAGGTTTATTTTATGATT
>NW_011161714.1:0-646 GCF_000146605.3 Meleagris gallopavo | reverse complement strand
CAGGTTGCCTTTCAAGGTGAGCATGGGTCAGACTCTGAGCAACTTGATCTAGCTGTGGATGGTCAGCATGGGGGAGTCGGATCACATCGCAAACCTACCTGCATACAAGCAGCGCACCAACATGGGGTGCATGATGTTCATTACCTGCTGGACACATCTCACACCACTGACTGGAGGAGCCCAGGCAATCCTTCAACTCCATCAGGCTGACAAAATGAAATCAGAAGAGACGCAGAACGTAATTAAACACAACAAGGATGCACACAATGCCCTTAAAAAACACCCACCGCATGGATGCAATTAGCACATGAATTACAGCCATCCAGCTTGAGATCCTCCAGAAAAGCAGAGCTCACAGCTCTGAAAGAAAGCAGGAATCACTCACCCCATTCTAAGGGCTCACCCACACCCCAAAGGAAGCAGTCTCCAGATTCACATGCTGCTCTTACACCTAGCAGCCCTTCAGTGCACTTGCCACTACCCCCAAAAAGACAAGATCACAGCCCTAGAAAGAAAAAAGAAACCACTTACCCCATTCCAAGGACCAATAGTCCCCCACACTCTCAAGTGAAGGAAGCAGCTTCCAGGTCCAAATACCTACCAGCCCTTAAGTACGCTCAGGGTTCCCTGCTAAGAAAGAGAGAGA
>NW_011161713.1:0-738 GCF_000146605.3 Meleagris gallopavo | reverse complement strand
GTAGAGTCACTATGAGAGGACACTCTAGCCTCATGCCTCCAGCCTGTATTTAAAATATGTTGTGTGCATGGATCACTGCATGTGACATTATTGAGATGACATATTGTATGGTACTGGAACAACATGAAACAGTACCTGTGTCACATGCCTGTCCTATGTTATTGGAGGCTCATTCGTACCCAAAGCACATACGAGATTGAAACAATCAAACTATGTGCACTGCTGTTCTTGCATAGGGCTCAATTTACTCATTATTGTAATCTACGAAGTATTCCTGAGTAGAACAGCTGAGGTTATAGGCAGTACCTGACCATATGATAACAATTATAACAATTAATTATTATATGATAACACAATATGATAACAATTTGATGGGAAACACTTTACACCAAAAAGAGTCTTTTTCAGGAGAGTCCTACAACATAAGAAACATGTGCCAAACTGAGTGAGATCTGGGGCATAGAGCCAGTTGCTGATGCTCTAACTTCCTCTTGGTCTCAATGGTTTTGTTTAATCAGAACCAAATTTAAGCGTAAGCTGTGAAAGATTTGATTTTTATGCAGGAATATTTATTTTTTCACTCCAAAACAGCTGGAGAAGAAGACAAAACATAAAAATACAAAGACAAGTAGAATGCAACAGTTTAGGTGAATCCAGGGAAATCAATCTAAGCTTTACATAAATGCATTGGCAAGAATGCACTCCATCCTAGAACTAAGGGCATGACTAATGGTAGAA
>NW_011161712.1:0-485 GCF_000146605.3 Meleagris gallopavo | reverse complement strand
CACCTGATAGCGTTTGTTTGGTGATGCACCCCTGCTCTGCCGAATGTAGAACTGTCAGGCAGGCTGGAGTTCTGCTGTCACCTGAGCAAGAATGAGTACTTTTTTTTGTTGTTTTGGGGTGGATTTGGGCTGACAGGACAATCCTTCTACAGGCTACTGGTTTCTGTTAAATCAGCAAATTGTATTTTGTTGTAGGGACGGAGCCTGCGCGTCCGTGGAATGGTGCTGGGCAAGGGGGAAACGGAAAGCCTGCACTGGTAAGAAGCTCTTGTGAGCTGTGGTGTGGGTACCTGCCTCTAAATGGGGCTGCATGCAGGGCAGCGTGTGATGGAGGAGAGAGGAAAGGATGCTGCAGATCTGTGCTGACTGCAGAAATGGGACAGTGTTGGATCAGCAGAAAGGCAACTGGAAGAAACTATGCTTGAAGACCAGAAATTTGTGTCTGATTGTGCTCAAGTCTTCCTCCAAAGAGATGCTCTTCATGT
>NW_011161711.1:0-729 GCF_000146605.3 Meleagris gallopavo | reverse complement strand
CAACACCATTTTTGCTTCCATCTTGTCTGAGAACTGCTCATTATGCACAGCCCTCATCTTTGCTTTGCTTTGGTGAGGTGGGGACTGCCATTGCTTCCTCAGTCCCACACACCCCTTCCCATCCCACACTGCCATGGCAGATCAGGTTCTGGACCACCTGAGGACCCAAACATCCACGAGTCTTTGGGTCCTGACAAGATGAGTCCCAGAGTTCCGAGGGAATTCACCGCTGCTAGTCACCGAGCCACTCTCCATGGTATTTCACAAGTCGAGGCAGTCAGGTCAAGTCCCTGGTGAGGAGAAAAAAAGGTGACAGCACACCTCTTAGGAAGGATAGAAAGTGTGACGCGGGGAACTACCAGCATGTCAGTCTCACCTCTGTGCTGGTCACGGATCATGGAGCAGATCATCCTGGAAGTGACTCTCAAGCACACATTCCAGTGCGTCACCAACCCTGTGCGTGAAAAAGCTTCCTCCTAAGAACCAACCTAAAACCTCCCCTGTCTCACTTCAAAACCATTTCCCCTTGTCCTATCGCTATCCACCCTCCTCAACAGCCGTTGCCCCCTCCTGCTTATGCGCTCCCTTTGAGTCTTGGAAAGGCTGTCATGAGCTATCTCCAGAGCTTTCTCTTCTCCCACAGAAACAATCCCAGTTCCCTCAACATTTCTTTCTAAGAGAGGTGCTCCAGCCCTCTGATCATCTTCGTGGCCCTTTCTCTGGACCTGC
>NW_011161710.1:0-418 GCF_000146605.3 Meleagris gallopavo | reverse complement strand
TTATAACTACTAGGCTCAGTTTGGTTTTCCTATGGCTGCACCATGCTGGGATAATTCTGAGCTGACCTGCGAGACAGAGAAAGGAAACGTGGGATTAGCACAAATGCAGAAGCCCAAGGCTGTATGCCACCACGTATTGCAGCCTTGGGAAGTCAGCTGCAACTACAATCTTGGTCAGAATTAAAAACAGGCACCGTAAATTAAGTGTGACCTCTGAAGTCATTGCCATGATCAGAAATAGATGCTGAAATCGCTCACATAACTGTAGGTGGGGACCTCCAAATTCTTTTGCTTTGAGGAAAAGATGGCAACAAGAAGGAAATGCAGAAACAGTGGAAACAGAGACATGCAGCCTGGTCAAATTGGCCTTCTACAATGGAGTGACAGCATCAGTGGGAAAAGGAAGAGCAACTGACAT
>NW_011161709.1:0-458 GCF_000146605.3 Meleagris gallopavo | reverse complement strand
CTTCCTTTGTTGATTCTGCTTTTGTTGATGGTACATTTACCATAGCTTTGATTATGGCAGTAAGGTTTCCTGGGCCATCGGTCAGAGTGCAGAGCGTCCAGCTCCTTCGAAGCGTCCGTCCGCTTCACACGTACAACCAGCCTGGCTGAGTTAAACTACGCTTGAGCTGAAATAGAACAGAAATCAGAAGAAAATAATTGCATCTTAGTAATTGCATCTGGGAATAAGAGTGGATCCAGCTGTGCTGAGGAACCTTACCTCTGTGGTTGGAAGAGTTCAGACAGCCATGGGGTTCGCTCTGATCCTCACGACACAGCAGGAGAGCTGTGTGCTGTAGGTGTGTGTAACCTGTCCTCTAGGTGGAAAACAACCAAGTGCATCCAGCCATGTCCAGTCTTGTTAAGTCACTGTTACATCTACTACAGCATATCTATGCTCATCAAAAAATGCATTCCTGC
>NW_011161708.1:0-597 GCF_000146605.3 Meleagris gallopavo | reverse complement strand
GCCCCCAGATTGGTCAGGCATGATGTGCCCTTGGTGAAGCCATGCTGGCTGTCTCAAGTCACCTCTTTATCTCGTACGTGCCTTGACCTAACTTCTAGGAGGATCTGCTCCATCATCTTCCCTCGCACAGAGGTCAGGCTCACCGACCTGTAGTTCCCCGAGTCTTCCTTTCTCCCTTATAGACATACACAGAGTATCTTATAGACATAGGTAGAGGAGAGATCACCTCCCTCTCCCTGCTGGCCACCCTCTTCTGATGGAGCCCAGGATACCATTTGCTTCTCAAGCTGCAAGAGCACACTGCTGGCTCATGTTAAGTTTTTCATCCACCAGCACCCCCAGGTCCTTCTCTGCAGGGCTACTCTCGACGACTGCTCCTCCCAGTCTGTATAGATGCCTGCGATTCCTCCGGCCCATGTGCAAACCCTTGCACTTGGCTGTGCTGAACTTCATCAGACATCAGGCGGCCCACCGTTTGAGTCCTTGGAGATCCCTCTGAATGGCATCCCTTCCTTCCATTGTGTCAACAGCACCACTCAGCTTGCTGTCATCAGCAAACGTGCTGAGGGTGCACTCAATTCTGTCTCCGATGTCATT
>NW_011161707.1:0-329 GCF_000146605.3 Meleagris gallopavo | reverse complement strand
ACTGACTGGAGGAGCCCAGGCAATCCTTCAACTCCATCAGGCTGCCAAAAATTGAAAGCAGAAGAGACGCAGAACATCATTTAAAACACAACAAGGATGCACACAATGCCCTTAAAAAAACACCCACCGCATGGATGCAATTAGCACATTAATTACAGCCATCCAGCTTGAGATCCTCCAGAAAAGCAGAGCTCACAGCTCTGAAAGAAAGCAGGAATCACTCACCCCATTCTAAGGGCTCACCCCACACCCCAAAGGAAGCAGTCTCCAGATTCAGATGCTGCTCTTACACCTAGCAGCCCTTTAGTGCACTTGCCATCCCCCAAAAA
>NW_011161706.1:0-430 GCF_000146605.3 Meleagris gallopavo | reverse complement strand
TTCCCCTAATCTACTACACCACACCCCGCAGTATGTCAGTTTTCTCCCCAAACTAGGACACTTTCTCCCAAAACAGCCACTTCTTCCCCCCAAAGTACACCGTTGGCTTCCAAAAAGAACGCATTCTCTCCCAGAAATACCTCCCTTCTCCAATACAATGACATTACCTCCCAGTAATGCTACCTTGGGCCCAAACATTGGACAGCTTCTCCCACAAGTACTACTTTTCCATCCAAAACAGGACATCTTCTCCCCAGAGAATGCTATTTTCTCCCGGAAACAAAGCAGCTTTCTCACAAATGGGTGGCATTTTCCAACCAACTATGCTACTCTCTCCCAGAAAGAGCACTTTTCTGACAAGTACCTTCCCTTTTCTCTCAAAAATACTGCTAGACACTCCTCAACAGGACATTTTCTCCCATCTACACCC
>NW_011161705.1:0-818 GCF_000146605.3 Meleagris gallopavo | reverse complement strand
GATGAGCCCCTCCAATAGGCTGTTTTGGGAATTCTGGTCCCCATTTGATGTATCCGTTACCTCCATGGATTTATCAGCTTCAGGCACGGTTGATAGTTTGTCTATTATATCTTCTTGTTTGTTTTCCATTCTGTCCAGCTTTTCAGCTACCTTTGTAATGGCTGAAACACAAGCTCGCAGAGGGCTTAAATGTAACTCAAAGTCTTGAAGTTTATTAACCAATTCACTTATAAGGGGTCTTCTTTCCCCTCTGCCATACATTGCTGCAAATGTGCTGGCGTACCTTTCTGGTGCGGTCTTTGTGAATGTACGCCACATGTTTGGTGTACACCTGACTCTCTCGGGATCATGCTCTTGGTCTGGCTCGTCAGGAATGAAATCGGGGCTATGTAGCATTTCCACCACAGCATATTCTCTTAAATAACAGATGCCTTCTCCCATATCAGCCCATTTCTTTTTCTCAGGCATCAGATCATCTTTGAAGGGGTATCTTTCTTTTACAGCTAACAACATCCGCTTCCAGAGGGTAAAGGCCTGGTTCTGGCATGTACTAATACCTCTGTCAATGGCTGAGTCCCTGGCAATGCCACCCAGTTGGCGAGCTTCTCTACTATCCAGCCACACACTGTTGGCCCCATTGTCCCAACATCGAAGTAACCAAGTGGCAATAGGCTCATTTGGGTGACGTGAAAAGTCTTTTCTCAGACTTCGAATTTCATTCATTTTCAGAGATCGATCAACAATAGTAACGATATCTTGCTCACCTCTTACTCTTTCGGGACTTCTTGTTGCCCTCATTGGCGCCGGTGACCGTGGTC
>NW_011161704.1:0-467 GCF_000146605.3 Meleagris gallopavo | reverse complement strand
TTAAAAAACTATGCTGAAAGCAATGGGAGGCGGTACATTTAAGCACTGGGAGAAGCATTTGGCAGAAGCCACCTGGTTAGTCAATACCAGAGGATCTATCAATCGTGGTGGTCCAACCCAGTCCAGCTCCCTACATACCGTAGAGGGAGATAAAGTCCCTGTTGTACATGTAAAGAATATGGTTGGGAAAGGCAGTTTGGGTTATTCCAGCCTCTGAGAAGGACAAACCTCTTCGTGGAACTGTTTTTGCCCAGGGACCTGGGTCCACTTGGTGGGTGATGCAGGAAAACGGGGATGTTCAATGTGTACCGCAAGGGAACTTGATGTTGAGGGAGTGCAGTCAGTAATTCCTAGTGCGTGTGTTTATATTTTGTTTGTCTATATTAAGCATGATGTAGTGATGTGGAATAAGGGGTGGAATGTCATGGTTTCATGATTTTTCATTATCGGTATTCCACATCATAACA
>NW_011161703.1:0-508 GCF_000146605.3 Meleagris gallopavo | reverse complement strand
CCTTCCTCGTCGCATCCCTGCAGGCCTGACTACATTCCTATATTCTTCCCAAGTGATCAGACCCTTTTTCCTACATTTCATGGACCTTCTTCTTCCTTTGAGCTTGCGCATGAGCTCCTTGCTCATCCACAAAGGTCTCCTGCCACCTTTTCCCGATTCTTGTTCACAGGGACGCACCGATCCTGAGCTTGGAAGAAGAGCTGTTTAAATGCTGACCAGCTCTCAGAGGCCCCCTTACCTTCTAACACCCGAGCCCACGGGATAGCTCCAAGTAGGTCCCGGAAGAGATCGAAGTTGGCTCTCCTAAAGTCCAGGGTAGCAATCCTACTTATTGCTTTGCTTCTTCCGCTCAGGATCTTGAACTCCACCATCTCATGATCACTACAACCCAAACTGCCCCCTACCTTTACTTCCTTAACAAGTCCATCCCTGTTGGTGAAAATAAGGTCCAGTAACACCCCTCCCCGCGTCGGTTCCTCCACCACCTGCATCAGAAAGTTGTCTTCAA
>NW_011161702.1:0-524 GCF_000146605.3 Meleagris gallopavo | reverse complement strand
AGGAGCGGTTTGCACTTCGCCTTGGCTACATCCAGATTGCACAGACTAGCTCTGAATACTATGTCTCTGCCTATATTTCGTGGCACAATTCGTCCCTGCGCGGTTCTCCACTGCTATACGTCTGCATTCAGAGAGGAAAAGAGTGGAAGGGAAAACCCTCTCTAACAAGACACCTGGAAGTTGGAGGAGCGACAGCTGTAGTGCTCTCAGGGAGAGCCTTTCGGAAAGTGTGGAGAGATCCTTTCAGGACTTCGGAGAAAAAACCCCCACTCGCAGGTAGTGCAGGAAGCATCGGAATCGCACTCCTTTGCTCTCATGCGTAGAAAGCGGCATTCGCGCTGAACCGCTCCGGAGACTTTGCTGGAGCTGGCTGGGAAAACGCGCTTTTCACCGAACGCCGCTTTGAGCTGTCAGCAGCGGTCTCGTGTTTCTTGCTTGCCGAGAACGAACCACTTCAGCCGGTTGCTTTTCTCCGATGAGTGAGCGGGCTTCTGTGCGCACATCGGAAAGGAGCGGTTTGCACT
>NW_011161701.1:0-531 GCF_000146605.3 Meleagris gallopavo | reverse complement strand
AAATGCTATGGCAGTTTTGCTAAGAAATACTCCTTTCCTTCCCCTAAAATGGGGACATATGGCACCCACAAATCCCCACGACTCCGAGGAAAATTCCTCCCAGTTCCTCCCAGTTACACTCCATTACATTCCTCATCATGACACTTACTCCCAGACTTTTGGCATTTTACTGCGGAAAGACCATTTCGATCCAGAATATATGCCATTGGCCCTCACAAACACCGATTGCCTCACAAATATGTGGCACATCCAACCAGAAAGACCATTGCTAGCCCCCAAAAGATGGCATTTACTCCCAGAAACACCAGCTTTCTCACACATTCCTCACCTTTTCCCCCCCACATAAGACCTTTTCACCCAGAAATGACAGTTCTCTTAGGAATACCTCCCAATTCCCCCTAATCTGCTACACTACACTCCGCACTATGACACTTTCTCCCCAAACTAGGACACTTTCTCCCAGAAAGGCCGCTTTTTCCCCCCAAAGTACACCGTTGGCTTCCAAACAGAACACATTCTCCCCAAGAAATA
>NW_011161700.1:0-795 GCF_000146605.3 Meleagris gallopavo | reverse complement strand
GATAGGCAGCCTTCTGTGGGCACCATGAAGCGCAATTCAGAGCTCTGGGGGAACCCTATTGTGCCGGGCTCTGGAATGGGTAAACGCTGGCGGGTGTGCATCGCCCTTACCTGCTGGGCAGACAGTGACCAGTCAGCAAAGTGAGGTTCCGGGGCATTCCGGGAAACGCAGATTCCACTTCCTTGCTGTTTCCACAGAGACCAACACATCTCTCCGTGCAGTTGTTAAGGCACTTGGGAGCACCGCAGCTCTGCTGCCACCTGTTGGACACAATACAGTCATGAAGGCACTGCCCTGCATCCGGGCCTCTTGCACAAACCTGTGCTCCTTGCTCGGAGCACCATGGCTGCACTCTGTGCACCATGTTGCTTACCACCAGAGAAGGCTCAGGTACCCAACACCATTTTGGCTTCCATCTTGTCTGAGAACTGCTCATGATGCACAGCCCTCATCTTTGCTTGGTTTGGTGAGGTGGGGACTGCCATTGCTTCCTCAGTCCCACAGACCCCTTCCCATCCCACACTGCCATGGGAGATCAGGTTCTGGACCACCTGAGGACCCAAACATCCAGGAGTCTTTGGGTCCTGACGAGATGAGTCCCAGAGTTCCGAGGGAATTCACCGCTGCAGTCACCGAGCCACTCTCCATGGTATTTCACAAGTCGAGGCAGTCAGGTCAAGTCCCTGCTGAGGAAGAAAAAAGGTGACAGCACACCTCTTAGGAAGGATAGAAAGTGTGACGCGGGGAACTACCAGCATGTCAGTCTCACCTCTGTGCTGGTCACGGATCATGGAG
>NW_011161699.1:0-416 GCF_000146605.3 Meleagris gallopavo | reverse complement strand
GCAGCTCTGCTGCCACCTGTTGGACACAATACAGTCATGAAGGCACTGCCCTGCATCCGGGCCTCTTGCACAAACCTGTGCTCCTTGCTCGGAGCACATGGCTGCACTCTGTGCACCATGTTGCTTACCACCAGAGAAGGCTCAGCTAACCAACACCATTTTTGCTTCCATCTTGTCTGAGAACTGCTCATTATGCACAGCCCTCATCTTTGCTTTTTTGGTGAGGTGGGGACTGCCATTGCTTCCTCAGTCCCACACACCCCTTCCCATCCCACACTGCCATGGCAGATCAGGTTCTGGACCACCTGAGGACCCAAACATCCAGGAGTCCTTGGGTCCTGACGAGATGAGTCCCAGAGTTCCGAGGGAATTCACCGCTGCAGTCACCGAGCCACTCTCCATGCTATTTCAGAAGT
>NW_011161698.1:0-410 GCF_000146605.3 Meleagris gallopavo | reverse complement strand
ACCATTCCTTTGCAGGGCTCTTACGGATGCTTCGCATGCTGATTCCCACCGCCTGTGGTCCCTTGGTAGGAAGTCCAGGTGACAAATGCTCATTTGGTCTGGGTAACGCTTCTATGGTTCTGTGGTCATGACTGGAAAAAACAAAAACAACAAAGAAAAAGAAAAGAAAAGCACGCCACCCTGTAAAATTTACCACTCTGCTGTTCTCGTCAGCATGACATCTCAGATGAGCACTACATGTCCTGCTCCTGACTGAAAAGTCATCCAAGCCTAGATGCCACACAGCTTCATCTCAGTGCCAAAAAGAAACACGTGCAGAGATGTTTAGAAGACTCTTTGTGCAGATAAAATTGCAGGGTGCGTCTGTATTCTCTTCAATTCTCTTCAGTAACAAATATTAATTTATAATC
>NW_011161697.1:0-479 GCF_000146605.3 Meleagris gallopavo | reverse complement strand
ACATCCACCATGTCTCTGGCAACCTCGTGCCACTGCCTCAGCACCTCACTGTACAAGACATTTCCTTAGATTTCACCTCCATTTCCCTTGTTCTTTCCTTTAGGTATTGAAAGGCTGTTACCAGGTTCCCTTGGAGCCTTCACTTCTCCAGGAGGCTGAACAGCCCAGCTCTCCTTGCTTACAGGAGAGGGGTTCCATCCTTGGGTTCGCGTTTTGTGGCTGTACTCTGGATGCACTCGCACAGCTCCATGTCTCCCTGCACTGAGGACTCCACATCTGGACGCAGCACTGCAGGTGAGGCCTGACCAGCGCAGAGCAGAGGGATGGGGATCTCCTCCCTTGGCCCGCTGACTGCGCATCTTTGGATGCAGCCCAGGATACGGTTGGCTTTCTGGGCTGGAAGGGCCCATTGCTGGCTTGTGTCCAGCTCCCACCCACCAGTACTCCCAGGCCTTATGGAGCAGGACTACGCTCAGTCC
>NW_011161696.1:0-605 GCF_000146605.3 Meleagris gallopavo | reverse complement strand
CTGGATCCACTCTTAGTCCCAGATGCAATTACTAAGATGCAATTATTTTCTTCTGATTTCTGTTCTATTTCAGCTCAGCGTAGTTTACTCAGCCAGGCTGGTTGTACGTGTGAGCGGACGGACGCTTCGAAGGAGCTGGACGCTCTGCACTCTGACCGATGGCCCAGGAAACCTTACTGCCATAATCAAAGCTATGGTAATGTACATCAACAAAAGCAGAATCAACAAAGGAAGTGTTCTGTTCCAAACTTTGGCTTACGCCATATCTGCGAATATCCTGTACAGTGCTTTTGTAGCTGTGTTACCGAGACCAGCAGAAGTCTTTTTTTCTACCTAAAACTCATAAATGAACTTAATTTGATTACACACTGGAGGAGGAATTTGTGGTTTTTTTATTAGAAATACATAGAGTTTGTATAATAGCTACCATCACTGACATAGCGGAATAAATAGTTGCAGGTTGATCCTGTGTTGCTTTTTACTCTACGTGTCCAGTATGTTTTTCAAATGAATATTGGCGTCTGATAGAATCCAGTAATGTCTATTCCTTCTGTTCCTTTCTTTATTCAGACACTTCATCACTCTCAATCTGTCAGGCTTCCCCT
>NW_011161695.1:0-951 GCF_000146605.3 Meleagris gallopavo | reverse complement strand
GTGCGGACACGAGACCGCTCGCGCGTCGGAGAAAAGCAGCAGGCACAAGTCGCCCGTTCTCGGCAAGTGAGAAACACGAGAGCGCTGCTGACGGCTGAAAGCGGCACTTGGGGAGAAGCGCGATTTCTCGACCAGCGTCGGCAAACTCTCCGGAGCGGTTCAGCGCGAGTGCCGCTTTCTACGCATGAGAGCGAAGCAGTGCAATTCCGATGCCGAGAACGTGCGAATTCAGCCTCCTGCACTACCTCCGTAGGGAGGTTTTTTCTCCGCAGGCCAGAAAGGATCGCTCCCCACTTTCTGTCACGCTCTCTCTCCCTGGGAGCGAAACAAATGTCGCTCCCCGAACTTCCAACAGCCTTATTAGAGAGGGTTTTGCTCTCCACTCTTTTCCTCCGAGCATGCACAAGCGTAGCCATGGAGAACAACACCAAAAAAGAATTGCCGCTCGAAATGAAGGCAGAGACGTCGTATTCACAGCTAGGCCCTGTGCATTCTGCATGTACCCAAGGCGAAGTGCAAACCGCTCCTCTCCGACGTGCGGACACGAGACCGCTCGCGCGTCGGAGAAAAGCAGCAGGCAGAAGTCGCCCGTTCTCGGCAAGTGAGAAACACGAGAGCGCTGCTGACGGCTGAAAGCGGCACTCGGGGAGAAGCGCGATTTCTCGACCAGCGTCGGCAAACTCTCCGGAGCGGTTCAGCGCGAGTGCCGCTTTCTACGCATGAGAGCGAAGCAGTGCAATTCCGATGCCGAGAACGTGCGAATTCAGCCTCCTGCACTACCTCCGTAGGGAGGTTTTTTCTCCGCAGGCCAGAAAGGATCGCTCCCCACTTTCTGTCACGCTCTCTCTCCCTGGGAGCGAAACAAATGTCGCTCCCCGAACTTCCAACAGCCTTATTAGAGAGGGTTTTGCTCTCCACTCTTTTCCTCCGAGCATGCACAAGCGTAGCCAC
>NW_011161694.1:0-1176 GCF_000146605.3 Meleagris gallopavo | reverse complement strand
GGGTCATTAGGCCAAGAGAATGGGGCAAGGAACACAAAAATCGGAGGACAAGAGAATGTAATAGTGAAAACAGTGCAAGACCAGAGACAAGCAAGACACAGAACCAAGAGGATAGGCAGCCTTCTGGGCACCATGAAGCGCAATTCAGAGCTCTGGGGGAACCCTATTGTGCCGGGCTGTGGAATGGGTAAACGCTGGCGGGTGTGCATCGCCCTTACCTGCTGGGCAGACAATGACCAGTCAGCAAAGTGAGGTTCCGGGGCATGCCGGGAAATGCAGATTCCAGTTCCTTGCTGTTTCTACCGAGACCAACACATCTCTCCGTTGCAGTTGTTACGGCACTTGGGTAGCACCGCAGCTCTGCTGCCACCTGTTGGACACAATACAGTCATGAAGGCACTGCCCTGCATCCGGGCCTCTTTCACAAACCTGTGCTCCTTGCTCGGAGCACATGGCTGCACTCTGTGCACCATGTTGCTTACCACCAGAGAAGGCTCAGGTACCCAACACCATTTTTGCTTCCATCTTGTCTGAGAACTGCTCATGATGCACAGCCCTCATTTTTGGTTTGGTGAGGTGGGGACTGCCATTGCTTCCTCAGTCCCACAGACCCCTTCCCATCCCACACTGCGATGGCAGATCAGGTTCTGGACCACCTGAGGACCCAAACATCCACGAGTCTTTGGGTCCTGACGAGATGAGTCCCAGAGTTCCGAGGGAATTCACCGCTGCAGTCACCGAGCCACTCTCCATGGTATTTCACAAGTCAAGGCAGTCAGGTCAAGTCCCTGGTGAGGAGAAAAAAGGTGACAGCACACCTCTTAGGAAGGATAGAAAGTGTGACGCGGGGAACTACCAGCATGGCAGTCTCACCTCAGTGCTGGTCACGGATCATGGAGCAGATCATCCTGGAAGTGACTCTCAAGCACACATTCCAGTGCGTCACCACCCTGGGCGTGAAAAGCTGCCTCCTACTAACCAACCTAAACCTCCCCTGTCTCACTTGAAAACCATTTCCCCTTGTCCTATCGCTATCCACCCTCCTAAACAGCCATTGCCCCCTCCTGCTTATGCGCTCCCTTCGAGTCTTGGAAGGCTGTCATGAGCTATCTCCAGAGCTTTCTCTTCTCCCACAGAAACAATCCCAGTTCCCTCAACATTTCTTTCTAAGAGAGG
>NW_011161693.1:0-424 GCF_000146605.3 Meleagris gallopavo | reverse complement strand
CTCTTTCCTCACCACCTGAACGGTTGTTTGCACATCAGTGCCAAGCAATCTGTTTTGGCTCAAAGCTTGCTTCCAGAGCTATTTCTTGTGATGAGACTGACTTGCCTAGGAGATGAGTGATGGGTGTTGCCGTGTGGCAATCAACATCACCGTGTAGATGATTTTAGCTGTTTGCCTTCGGAAGAGAGTGCTCAGGACTATTTGCTGGCGGAAGATCTAGCCTGTGACCAGTAACTCCAGCTTGCTATGGGAGATTGGGGGAGAATCCATTGCATCCTGTGAAGGCAAGATACAAGTGGGCGCCCCCCTGTTCCCTCTTATCTGCTGGCAAGGCCTGGAAGATGGGAACAAAAGGAGTTCCTGCCGAGATCCAAAAGCCAGAAGCTGTCACTCCAAAAACAACGGACTCGAGCACTTTGCACTT
>NW_011161692.1:0-482 GCF_000146605.3 Meleagris gallopavo | reverse complement strand
GAAGTACATGTGGATACAATCACTCCTTTCCATTCACCAAACCAGGACTCCAACCATCCAGCGATACAAGTATCTATTCCTGATTTTTCTGACAATTCATTAGCAAGGGTGGTAGCCCTTGCAATGCCTTAGTTATTTTGTCATCCAGAGCTGTGTTATTGGGATGATGGTGCAACAAGTACCCAGCATTACACATACACCCCTTTCTTCAGCTTGTATCATATCTTAGGAGATCCTATTTTCCCAGGCCATCCTACTTGTGGCATCTAACTGTTCTGCAATCCCCTTTATTGCACTCATTGTATAATTTGTAAATCTCCATTGATTAGAACAGATGTAGTTAATCCAATCTACATTCTTGTTGATCATCACCCACCAGGACGGTCACTCAAATCCTGCAACAGTTTGATTTCTCACCTTAAAATTATCAGGGACAACAAGAAGTGAAAAGTTTAAATCCTTAGCTTGCTCACATGCCAAAC
>NW_011161690.1:0-520 GCF_000146605.3 Meleagris gallopavo | reverse complement strand
TCTTCATCAATGACTTGATGAGGGGATAGTGGCAACCCTCAGCAAGTTTGCTGATGATACGAAGTCAGGAGGACTGGCTGACATGCCTGAAGGCTGTGCTGCCATTCAGCGAGACCTGGACAGGCTGGAGAGCTGGGCAGTAAGAAACCGGATGAGGTTCAACAAAAGCAAGCGTAGGATCTTACACCTAGGGAGGAATAATTGCATGCACCAATACAGGCTGGGGGATGAGCTGCTGGAGAGGAGCTCTGCGGAGAGGGACCTGGGCGTCCTGGTGGATGACAGGTTGGCCATGAGCCAGCAGTGTGCCCTCGTGGCCAAAAAGGCCAATGGCATTCTGGGGTGCATGAAGAAGAGCGTGTCCAGCAGGTCGAGGGAGGTGATCCTCCCCCTCTACTCTGCCCTGGTAAGGCCTCATCTGGAGTACTGTGTCCAGTTCTGGGCTCCCCAGTACAAAAAAGACAGGGATCTCTTGGAAAGAGTCCAGCGGAGGCCACAAAGATGGTGAAGGGCCTGGAGC
>NW_011161689.1:0-483 GCF_000146605.3 Meleagris gallopavo | reverse complement strand
TTTGCCACGTCCTGCATCGTACTGATGCCACTTTTGGTGGTCCCAGGAGGTGGTTATTTCCACATTCACAGTGCTTGCGAGAATTCCCAGGTGGTTTGTTTTTTTGCTATTCCCACCTATTTATAGGACGGGAATGGGATGAATAGCAAAGTGTAGTTAGAGATAAATGCCCACTGCGAGGAGCTGAGCTGCCCACCCAGGCTGTAAAGCGGCCCGGTGCTTGGACTCCTTGTTCTCAATGGCACCAGCTGTGTGCTGCTATGTTCCCCAGATGTCTCTTGGGCGGCATGACATGTTCTTTGGTGCTGCCCAACAGCACACTGTCCCCATATTTCCCCACCCTGTGGCAGGTTTCTAGCCTGATTTGTCAAACTCCCTTTCTGTACTCTTCCAGGGTGCTGTTTGTGCCGCTACAGATGAGGAGCGGCTGGTGAGAATGCAGGACGTCATCCAGCAGCTGCCCGCTCCTCACTACAGGTCAGT
>NW_011161688.1:0-390 GCF_000146605.3 Meleagris gallopavo | reverse complement strand
TCCCCTCCACCGTCCTTCAGGAGCTGGGAGCGGCCCCCCCAGGGTGTCAGTTTGGGGGCATCATCCAACACCCAGAAAACCACAGCCTGGGGGAAGCATACCAGGCCCTGCAGCCCCCAGCCCCCCCCAGAGCACCACCTCTGCCCTCCCACTCCTCTCCACCATCAGTCAGGAGGTGGGAGCACCCCCGGCGTGTGGGTTTGGGGGCATCATCTGACAGCCAGAGAACCACTGCTGGCATCCCCCGGGGCTTTCCATGCTGTGCTGTGCCAATAAATAAAGTAGCATCACAACTGTCCATGCTGTCCTTTTGTCATGTCATTACCTGACCCACTGCCGGACCTCGTGTGCCACTTGGCGTTGGCAGACAGCCATGGGTCGTGTGGGAAT
>NW_011161687.1:0-611 GCF_000146605.3 Meleagris gallopavo | reverse complement strand
TCTCACAGATTTAGCCTGAGAGCTCGCACTGAAAGCACTCGAGAGCTGACCACTGGTAGTCCTTCATGGCTGACGTTCACTGTGGCTGGTGGCCATGCTCACCAGGAACGGAGTAATGCTACAAATGACATTTTGATGACGGAAATCCAAGTTGAAACCCCTGGAAACCTAAAATGGAGAATTCCAACTCAAGTAATTGGCCTTAGGACACAGGAATACAGATGAACTGTTTTGATGGTAGGCAGTATGAATCTGCAGCAAAACATTTCAGATGAAAGAAGCAAGATATTAATTACTAGCAAGGTCTTTGCAGTCACCAACCGCTAGCTGTTTTGATGCTTCATGACCATGGAATGTTTCTGTCCTCACGCGCCTCAGGAACACAGCATAAAAGCCCATGCTGCAGCAGGCTCGGCATCGTCTTCGCTTCCCTCATTTTCCTCCAGAAACGAGGTAAGCCTCCCTTCACTCAGACTCTCCCTGTGGGCTTGACTGCTGTCATGCTAGCTCCTCAGCTGGGGTCTGATATGGGCTGCCTCAGTATGGCATGGCAATCCAAATGTTTCAGGACTGTGAACTCTTTTCCTGAGGAGGAGTGGCGGATGCGTAGA
>NW_011161686.1:0-707 GCF_000146605.3 Meleagris gallopavo | reverse complement strand
GGGTGGATAGCGATAGGACAAGGGAATGGTTTTGAAGTGAGACAGGGGAGGTTTAGGTTGGTTATTAGGAGGCAGCTTTTCACGCACAGGGTGGTGACGCACTGGAATGTGTGCTTGAGAGTCACTTCCAGGATGATCTGCTCCATGATCCGTGACCAGCACAGAGGTGAGACTGACATGCTGGTAGTTCCCCGCATCACACTTTCTATCCTTCCTAAGAGGTGTGCTGTCTCCTTTTTTCTCCTCACCAGGGACTTGACCTGACTGCTTCGACTTCTGAATTGAGCCTTTGAGAGTGGCTCGGTGACTACAGCGGTGAATTCCCTCGGAACTCTGGGACTCATCTCGTCAGGACCCAAGGACTCCTGGATGTTTGGGTCCTCAGGTGGTCCAGAACCTGATCTCCCATGGCAGTGTGGGATGGGAAGGGGTGTGTGGGACTGAGGAAGCAATGGCAGTCCCCACCTCACCAAAGCAAAGATGAGGGCTGTGCATAATGAGCAGTTCTCAGACAAGATGGAAGCCAAAATGGTGTTGGGTAGCTGAGCCTTCTCTGGTGGTAAGCAACATGGTGCACAGAGTGCAGCCATGTGCTCCGAGCAAGGAGCACAGGTTTGTGCAAGAGGCACGGATGCACGGGCAGTGCCTTCATGACTGTATTGTGTCCAACAGGTGGCAGCAGAGCTGCGGTGCTCCCAAGTGCCGTA
>NW_011161685.1:0-627 GCF_000146605.3 Meleagris gallopavo | reverse complement strand
CTGTGAGCTCTGCTTTTCTGGGAGGATCTCAAGCTGGATGGCTAGTAATTAATGTGCTAATTGCATCCATGCGGTGGTGTTTTTAGGGCATTGTGTGCATCCTTGTTGTGTTTTAAATTATGTTCTGCGTCTCTTCTGATTTCATTTTGCAGCCTGATGGAGTTGAAGGATTGCCTGGGCTCCTCCAGTCAGTGGTGTGAGATGTGTCCAGCAGGTAATGAACATCATGCACCCCATGTTGGTGCGCTGCTTGTATGCAGGTAGGTTTGCGATGTGATCCGACTCCCCCATGCTGACCATCCACAGCTAGATCAAGTTGCTCAGAGTCTGAGCCAGGCTCACCTTGAAAGGGCCAGCACATCCACCATGTCTCTGGCAACCTGTGCCACTGCCTCAGCACCCTCACTGTACAAGACATTTTCCTTAGATTTCACCTCCATTTTTCCCCTTGTTCTTTTCCTTTAGGTATTGAAAGGCTGTTACCAGGTTCCCTTGGAGCCTTCACTTCTCCAGGAGGCTGAACAGCCCAGCTCTCCTTGCTTACAGGAGAGGGGTTCCATCCTTGGGTTCGTGTTTGTGGCTGTACTCTGGATGCACTCGCACAGCTCCATGTCTCCCTGCACTGAG
>NW_011161684.1:0-711 GCF_000146605.3 Meleagris gallopavo | reverse complement strand
CAAGGAGCACAGGTTTGTGCAAGAGCCCGGATGCAGGGCAGTGCCTTCATGACTGTATTGTGTCCAACAGGTGGCAGCAGAGCTGCGGTGCTCCCAAGTGCCGTAACAACTGCACGGAGAGATGTGTTGGTCTCGGTGGAAACAGCAAGGAACTGGAATGTGCATTTCCCGGCATGCCCCGGAACCTCACTTTGCTGACTGGTCATTGTCTGCCCAGCAGGTAAGGGCGATGCACACCCGCCAGCGTTTACCCATTCCAGAGCCCGGCACAATAGGGTTCCCCCAGAGCTCTGAATTGCGCTTCATGGTGCCCAGAAGGCTGCCTATCCTCTTTGTTCTGTGTCTTGCTTGTCTCTGGTCTTGCACTGTTTTCACTATTACATTCTCTTGTCCTCCGATTTTTGTGTTCCTTGCCCCATTCTGTTTGGCCTAATGACCCCTTGGCTTTGTGTTGCCACATTCATGTCGGCATTCAGTTTTGGCGTTCCCTGCCGTATTGTCTGGGCCGTCATCCTTGGCATTTCCTTCCATGTTCTCTTGGCCCTTGCCTTTGCCTGGGCATTCCCTTGCCCTCCTGTTTTTGTGGCAACACCTGGGGCGGGGTGCAGCCCTGCGAGCACAGCTGGGGGCAGTTTGGCTGTGGAGTGGGGCAGAGCCAGGCTCCACCCCTCCCTGATCCCATGTAAGGGCTGGGAAGAGTAGGGGCAGCAT
>NW_011161683.1:0-435 GCF_000146605.3 Meleagris gallopavo | reverse complement strand
CCCATCAGTTTCTCCTGTTTAGTCTAGGAAAGAGTGCAGTATCCCAACAGTCTCTCTCCTTTATGAACTAGATCTGACAGGATAAGCTGGGCCCAGTGCAGCTGCAAGGATAGCCAAGCAGCTTTAGTAGGCACTCAATGGGTGTGCGGGGTCCTCCCCCATAGCCCTCTTCACAGCTGCCTCCAAGAACCTCTTCAGATTGCTGTTCCTGTGGCTTGTTACTTTGTGCTCCAAGCCCTAGTGCAGGAAATCAAGCAGTTTATAGTGCTTCCATTGTTGCTATCTGTATAATCATACACATACTCTGTATGATTGTTGAAACGGATCTATAGTGTCTGTTTATTCAGGCTAATTGCCTTTGACAGACTTTAATAAGAAGATAGTTTTGAATCAAGAGTGGGTAGATGTGTTGGGCGACTTGTATCTTAGCAATAA
>NW_011161682.1:0-462 GCF_000146605.3 Meleagris gallopavo | reverse complement strand
CAGATGTAGTGCTTTCAGGGAGCACGTGACAGAAAAGTGGGGAGTGATCCTTTCAGGACTTCGGAGAAAAACCCCCCACTCGCAGGTAGTGCAGGAGGCTGAATTCGCAGTTGTCGGCATCGGAATCGCACTCCTTCGCTCCAACGCGCAGAAAGCGGCATTCGCGCTGTACCGCTCCGGAGACTTGGTCGTACATGGCCGAGAAATCGGGCTTCTTCACGAACGCCGCTTTCAGCCGTCAGCAGCGGTCTCGTGTTTGTCGCTTGCCGAGAACGGGCCACTTCAGCCGGCTGCTTTTCTCCGACGAGTGAGCGGGCTCCTGTGTGCACATCGGAAAAGTGCGGTTTGCACTTAGCTTGCCTACGTGCAGAATTCACTCGACTAGCTCCGAATACTATGTCTCTGCCTTTATTTCGAGCCACAGTTCATACTAGTGAATTTTCCACTGCTACACACCTGCTT
>NW_011161681.1:0-524 GCF_000146605.3 Meleagris gallopavo | reverse complement strand
CTGGTGGAACGGTTTCACACGTCAGAGCCTTTGGGTGATGGTGGGCTGGGGATTTTCCCATCACGGGTGGGTTGCGTGTGGCTGGAGAGGGACTGGCAGCTGCTTTACCTTTCTTGCCCCTGCCAAGACGTGGCAAAAGCCTTTTGGAGGCCCTGCAGGGTTTCCCGGGCGGTGGTTTGGGTGCAAACTCCCGCTGAAACCTGTACAAAAGGAGAAGACGCGGTGTGAGCCAGGGCTCCAGCTGCCCTTTCTGCTGGCTGGGATCAGCTGCTCACAGGCAGATTCTCGCATCGCCTCGAGGCCGTTCTTCCCAGGATCGACTGCGCCCCAATACCAAGGACTGTCCTGGGAAACGGGGTCACCCAGGCCACGGTGGGATGAAAATGTCCCCTAAATTCCTTCGTCTCTCCCACCACATCTGCCTCGCAGAAATGTCCGCAGGCCAGGGAGCATTTCCTGGAGGTGACTGGCTGAAATGTCCGCCTCTTGAGAGAAGGTCGAGCCTTCCCTCAGTTCCCTACGCA
>NW_011161680.1:0-514 GCF_000146605.3 Meleagris gallopavo | reverse complement strand
GATTTTCCAGCTCCTGGAAAGAGAAGATGCTCTCAGGGAGCGAGAGGCCTGTCTGGACAAACTGAAAGAGGTGGGGTAACTTAAGGATGCTTCTTGCCTTAGGTGCCATTTAGCTTGGTGTTTGCTATCTGAAGCCATCGTGTGCTTGCCAGCTTTAATGCTTCTCTCTTTAAAGCACTTGAAATATGGAAATGGAAGTTTGTTGGATCGTTTGAATACTGAAATTGTAGTTGTTTCTAAAATGCTCTGGCTCATCATGTTTGAAATGTGATATTTCTACAGCAGAAGGATGCAGAAGTGAAAAAGCTTGAAACTTCGCTGAGGGAGATCAGCAAATGTCGGGACGAGCTCAGGGAAGCAAATGAATCCTTAAGAAAACAGGCAAGAGGAATTATTTCCTACAGTCAGTAACTTTCCTAGTGTGAGTTAGCAGTGCTACTTGTCTGTACAGGATGTTTGCAGAATTGATGGTTTGGTTTGTCCAAGGCAGGAATGGTGTGATTGTGTAAAATTA
>NW_011161679.1:0-521 GCF_000146605.3 Meleagris gallopavo | reverse complement strand
TTGATCCACAAGAGCAAAACCCTGGATGTCCGTGATGTCCTTCGGCACATCCGAACTGGTCACTGCTGCTGGGAAAAAAAGCAAAAAAATCCCAAGGAGTCAATGCCAGCTCTCCCGTACCGTGGTCACAGGAAGGGATCTCGGGTGAACGCTGGGTTCCCATTATAAAACAGGACAGGAAGGAAACTGTAAAATCCCAGGGATTAACATCCCATGCAACATGCAATGAGAACAGTCCCAGGAAAGAACAGGCAGAAAGCCTAACTACAAAGACAGTGCACCAAAGCCAGATGCCTGTTGTGTGTCTGTACCTCTCTTGGGTGCTGTGCCACACTCCGTGCTCCTCCCCTGGCTTTGCACATGGCTGCGCTTCAGAGGAAGGCCACTTGCATCAGCTTCTGACAGAAAGGAGACAAGAAAGACATGAAGAGCCTCTCTATGGAGGAAGATTTGAGCACTGCCAGCCACAAACTTCTGGTCTCCAAGAGCAGTTCTGTCAATTGGCCTTTCTGCTGCTACAG
>NW_011161678.1:2543-3301 GCF_000146605.3 Meleagris gallopavo | reverse complement strand
GAGGTCAAGAGGAAGAACACAGCGTGCAACTAGAAGACGTCTCAAAGCCCAGAAGAGTCAACTCCCTGACCTGGCACAACTCACCAACCAACAGCCAGGTCTTGACAACTTGGCTCATCTGAGCACGCGCGACAGGGCTGTACAACCAGTTTCTTCCTCATTAAATAACCCACATGGATTCCTAATCCAAAATGAGAACGGCAGCGGTTAACATCGAACAAAGAGCTTCCTGTTCCTACGCCTCATCCTCTTAGCCCAACTTTCCTTGCCTCATCCTCTACCCCAACTCCTGGATGATGCCCGCAGGCTTAAGGTCAGCTCTCAAGGACTCTTTTCACAGGACTCCATCAAAAAGAATGTCACACTTGTTCCATACACTCAAGTTGACCCAGCAGTGCTATCACTTAAAACACGCAGAAGCATCCAAACCCCGAGCATGCACATCCCCTCCTGTGTTACGGGAGCCCACAGCTCCCCTTCATTCCTCCGTGCATTTCTGGGCTTTTACACTGATGCAGCCGCGCTACAGCTCCGTGGCTGTCACACAAGGCCTGCAGGACCTCTTTCTCTGTAAGCCCCATCTGCAGGCATTGCTTTGTGGGGTTCACCACCTGCCCTCCTGAGCAAAGACAAGCACTAAGACCGAGAGCAAAGTGCCCCTGGCCCGGTCCCCCACCCCTCACTCCTGGCACACATACCCTGCTATGTGGACTCATCCCCAAAGCTTGGCTGGACAACAGCACATGCATCACTCTTCA
>NW_011161678.1:0-485 GCF_000146605.3 Meleagris gallopavo | reverse complement strand
TGGCAGCCTGCTGGCTGCTGCTCACAAACACGGGGAACTGCACCACACTGCTTCTAAAGAGAGAAAGGAAGAAACGGTGGTGGGAACAGGCAGCCAAGGTTTGCAGACAGGTTCCAGGTTGTGCCAGAGATAGGATTATCAGAGTGCTGAGACATTACTTATCACTAAAGGAAACATTTGGGAGCATATTCACAACATCTGCAAAAATTATAACTACTAGGCTCAGTTGGTTTTCCTATGGCTGCACCATGCTGGGATAATTCTGAGCTGACCTGCGAGACAGAGAAAGGAAACGTGGGATTAGCACAAATGCAGAAGCCCAAGGCTGTATGCCACCACGTATTGCAGCCTTGGGAAGTCAGCTGCAACTACAATCTTGGTCAGAATTAAAACAGGCACCGTAAATTAAGTGTGACCTCTGAAGTCATTGCCATGATCAGAAATAGATGCTGAAATCGCTCACATAACTGTAGGTGGGTACCTCC
>NW_011161677.1:0-523 GCF_000146605.3 Meleagris gallopavo | reverse complement strand
AAACACCAGCTTTCTCACACAGTCCTCACTTTTCCCCCCACATAAGACCTTTTCACCCAGAAATGACAGTTCTCTTAGGAATACCTCCCAATTCCCCCTAATCTGCTACACCACACTCCGCACTATGACACTTTCTCCCCAAACTAGGACATTTTCTCCCAGAAAGGACGCTTTTTCCCCCCAAGGTACACCGTTGGCTTCCAAAAAGAACACATTCTCCCCAACAAATACCACCCTTCTCCAATACAATGACATTACCTCCCAGTAATGCTACCTTGGGCCCAAACATTGGACAGCTTCTCCCACAACTACTACTTTTCCATCCAAAAGAGGACATCTTCTCCCCAAAGAATGCTATTTCCTCCCGGAAACAAAGCAGCTTTCTCACAAATGCGTGGCATTTTCCAACCAACTATGCTACTCTCTCCCAGAAAGAGCACTTTTCTGACAAGTACCTTCCCTTTTCTCTCAAAAATACTGCTGGACACTCCTCAACAGGACATTTTCTCCCATCTACACCCCG
>NW_011161676.1:0-800 GCF_000146605.3 Meleagris gallopavo | reverse complement strand
AAATCAACGTTATCGTTGCAATCTGGTGGTCAGGCGGCGTATACTCCGCTGTTGCCTGGCCTTATGCAGACCAGAGGCGACATTAAGCCACTGACGATGTTGGGGAGCGAACAGTGCTAATTGTCCAAGATAGCAAGGTCCTCCTTGGACATTGGCAGGAATGCCTGCCCAAGTTCAGTCACCGCATATTAAAATACACCCGGGGGTAAGGCCTTAGCCGAGTCATTATTCCACAGCGCATGTTGGGAATCATCTTCGGAAAAGCTTGCTCCATATCCATACCACGGTCGTAGGTTACCTCCTTCCCCGGTTTGGTTGCTGTAACCGCAATATGCCCCCCATACCGAGAATTCCTGTTCGTTATGGGGGAGACCACCGTCCATCCTGTTGTGTCGAAAAAAGGGTTATCCGCATAATCCCACAGTCGCTTAAGGATACTTGCTTGAGCACTAAGGGCCTGGTGCGATCGTCCGAACCAAAAGCATGTTTGATTCCATCCCGCTGAAGCGTTTCCTATTGCCTGGGAACCCAGGAGATCCAGCTCTTGGGGGTCCCATGGCAAGGAGACACTTAGTCATTCTATCAAGCATGCACTTTGTTCTGAAGTGCTGTTAACGGAAACACAGATTATGTCTTACGTATCCTTGAAAAGCTCATAAACAGCCGTTCCAGCACCTTTATGTCTGGTCTCTCCCCCTTTTTCTTTTTGCACTGCGTCAGTGCACCCAGCAGTTGCCCGTGGCCACTTAGGATAGTGATATCTATGGGGAGAGATGGTTCACAGCGATCAACGGCCTGTG
>NW_011161675.1:0-624 GCF_000146605.3 Meleagris gallopavo | reverse complement strand
ACTGGAAAACACATCTCAAAGCCGAGAAGAGCCAACTCTCTGACCTTGGGCACAACTCACCAACCAAGAGCCAGGCCTGGCAAACTTGGCCGATCTGAGCATGCGGGAGGGGGCTGCAATCAGACCAGAAGTGTCCACTTCAATTGCAGCTCCTTGTAGAGAGGAACATCAAACAGTAACAGGTGTGAATGAGTTCATTCACAAGCTGCACAATGAGTTTGTTCTTTATTAAAAAAAGCATGCGTGCCGAGTCAAAAAGGTAACAGCAGGAGTTGATATCAATGGAAGACGTTCCTCTTCCTACGCCTCATCCTCCTCCCCCCGCTCTCCTTGCCTCACCTTTACCCCAGCTCCTGGAAGATGCCCACAGACTTTCAGTCAGCTCTCAAATCCATAGGACTCCTTTCACATTACTCCATTAATAAAAGATTTCAGACTCGTTCCATGCACTCAAACTGACCAAGCAGTGGTATCACAATCACTCGTAACACACGGAAGCACCCAAACCCTGAGGATTTCTTTTCCCCTCCACTACCAGGTTCTTCTTAGCACACAGGACTTCTCCTGCTGCTATCAAACAAAGCCAGCAGTACAAAGCAAGCAGCCACTGAGGACTCTAAAAGC
>NW_011161674.1:0-400 GCF_000146605.3 Meleagris gallopavo | reverse complement strand
CCGTAACAAGTGCACGGAGAGATGTGTTGGTCTCGGTGGAAACAGCAAGGAAGTGGAATGTGCATTTCCCGGCATGCCCCGGAACCTCAACTTTTGCTGACTGGTCATTGTCTGCCCCGCAGGTAAGGGCGATGCACACCCGCCAGCGTTTACCCATTCCAGAGCCCGGCACAATAGGGTTCCCCCAGAGCTCTGAATTGCGCTTCATGGTGCCCAGAAGGCTGCCTATCCTCTTTGTTCTGTGTCCTTGCTTGTCTCTGGTCTTGCACTGTTTTCACTATTACATTCTCTTCGTCCTCCCGATTTTTGTGTCCCTTGCCCCATTCTCTTGGCCTAATGACCCCTTGGCTTTGTGTTGCCACATTCATGTCGGCATTCAGTTTTGGCGTTCCCTGCCGTA
>NW_011161673.1:0-310 GCF_000146605.3 Meleagris gallopavo | reverse complement strand
CAGAAATACCACAGGCACACGTCCAGAACAGAAGGAAGCACCGTAAGCGAGCGCTGCTGAGACCGGGATGGAAGTTGAGGAGCCACCAAGACTGCCAGCTTTCCTGCCTCGACCCCCAGACGACCACCGAGAAGCCAGCACACAATTAAAGACTAATTGCACAACCTTCAGAATAAACTTTCTCATTCCTTACACCCGTGCTGCTTCTTCCATCTCGTGGCATCCAGACTGGGAACCTTGGGGAGGTTTCCTTATTTTCTCCATCTCCTCCTATTTATGCACCTGTATATCATGGAATCACAGAATGGTT
>NW_011161672.1:0-535 GCF_000146605.3 Meleagris gallopavo | reverse complement strand
GCATCTCGACCACAGAAACAGCTTGAATTTAGGGTGTTTGGGCAAGTCCCTGTTGCACACTGTGGTCAAACATGCATTACTTGGGGGCACGTTATATTTGATTTAAGATACTCTTATCTTTGGCTTTGCACAGAGCCCAAAGTCTACCGGCTTCAAATTATAAGAAACAGGTTTCTCATCAATCAACGGATTTTCCTGGTGAATGAAAAAGCAGTCAGGAATGATTTTCACCTGAATGCCCAAGGAAACATCTCTTCTCTTCTGTTAGTTCTTGTTGTGGTCACTGGTTAGCAGTCTACTAAAAGCCCTCTCTCTCTCGTAGAGATTTTCACTGACTGCTAACAAGCACCCATCTTCCCATACCCCAGGTGGGAAATACTAGTTTGTAGCTGTTAGAAAGGGCCTGGGGACAGGAGGACAAGTGGTGAGAGACCACAAGCTGAATGCAAGCCAGCTGTGTGTTCTGACAGACAAAAAAGCACCACAGTCTAATTGGCTGCATTAAAAAGCAGCACAACCAGACCAGGACAAGTCA
>NW_011161671.1:0-675 GCF_000146605.3 Meleagris gallopavo | reverse complement strand
CAAGCCAAAAGTTATCCACTTCCGAGGTGCTACAACCCTTCAGTGAGCACATGCACTCTGGAGTTTTTAGCCTAGGCTTTTGAAAACAAAGCAGGACAATTTTACACAACTCAGAACAAAGGTATGCAATGATGAGAGGCACTCAAGCTCTGCCTGTAGGGTAAAACGTGGTATAAAAACAGCTGAAGAGAGGGGGGAAGGATGAGGGAAGCAACCATGGGAGGGAAGTCAGAAGAGCTGATCCTTCTGGGATCGGTCAGCAGGCAGAGCCCCTCTTCCCCCAGCAGAGACACCAGCCAGGAGAGAGGTGCACACGCTCAGTTACGCTGAGTGCTGCCCTGGGGACACCTCAGAAATCTCTATGGAGCTGTTCTCTAACTTAGCCTGCCTGTGGCCAGGCTGTGCTACTCGTAATTCCTTGCACATGTGTCATGGTTTTATGGTTTTCTTTGGTTCTCAGTATTCCGCATCAAAACATCATGTAGTGTACTGGGAGTTCAAGTGTTAATGCTCCAATTCCAGGCACCTATCTCTATACATTACGGAAGTCCTGGGATCTGGCCCTTCCGGGTGGGGCGGTCTCTTACTGCCTGGCAGTGGGTGCTGGAGGTGCTTTCCTGGTTGTTCCAAGCTTTTCAGGTGTGACTCGGTCTCGGGAACTCTCTCTCTCCTATC
>NW_011161670.1:0-795 GCF_000146605.3 Meleagris gallopavo | reverse complement strand
GGCACATCCCACCAGAAAGACCATTTCTAGCCCCCAAAAAGATGGCATTTACTCCCAGAAACACCAGCTTTCTCACACATTCCTCACTTTTTTCCCCCACATAAGACCTTTTCACCCAGAAATGACAGTTCTCTTAGGAATACCTCCCAATTCCCACTAATCAGCTACACTACACTCCGCACTATGACACTTTCTCCCCAAACTAGGACGCTTTCTCCCAGAAAGGCCGCTTTTTCCCCCAAAGTACACCGTTGGCTTCCAAAAAGAACACATTCTCCCCAAGAAATACCTCCCTTCTCCAATACAATGACATTACCTCCCAGTAATGCTACCTTGGGCCCAAACTTTGGACAGCTTCTCCCACTAATACTACTTTTCCATCCAAAAGAGGACATCTTCTCCCCAAAGAATGCTATTTTCTCCCGGAAACAAAGCAGCTTTCTCCCACATGGGTGGCATTTTCCAACCAACTATGCTACTCTCTCCCAGAAAGAGCACTTTTCTGACAAGTACCTTCCCTTTTCTCTCAAAAATACTGCTAGGCTACTCCTCAACAGGACATTTTCTCCCATCTACACCCCGTTTTCTCCCCTAAAGGACCCCTTTTCACACCAAAAAATACCACACTTGCCCTCCAAGAGAAGTCAGTCTTTCCCACTATTGCCCCACTTTTCTCCCACGTACTTGTCATTTTCTCCCAGAAATACCACATTTCACTTGGAAATTGGGCCTGTGCTTCCAAAAAAGATGGTATTTTCTCCCAGGCATACCTGTTTTTCTCAAACTACCGCACGT
>NW_011161669.1:0-560 GCF_000146605.3 Meleagris gallopavo | reverse complement strand
GCAGGTCAGGTCTTACCTTTGTCTGATACTCAATTAAATCCAGACAATTATGCTCTATATTTTCCTCTTTTTCTTCCCCTTTCCACAAGAAGGTGGCTGGATTTAGGCAAGATTTAGTAACAAATACTAAATCTATTTTTCTCCATTAATATTATTTCATACTTCAGAATTCTAGAGTCAGTTAACCACCCTCCCAGCTTTCTGAGTTAAAATGGTCTTCACCTGATGTGGGGTCGTAACCACTAGTTGTCTCCCAAAGGTCAGTTTTCTGCTCTCCTCTACCAGGAGGGCAGTTGCTGCTACAGCTTGGATACACTCTGGCCATCCCCGAGACACTGGATCCAGCAGCTTAGATAGGTAGGCCACCGGTTGGCGTTTATTTCCCCATTCCTGAGTTAGCACTCCCAAGGCTGCCCCTTTATCTACAGTGACAAAGAGTTGGAAGGGTTTATTTAAGGCGGGAAGAGCTAAGACTGGAGCAGTAATTAAGGTTTGTTTTAGCTCTTTTATTAATTCTTTTTCCTCAACAGTCCACTCAAGGATGTTGGGCTCTCCATCTA
>NW_011161668.1:0-510 GCF_000146605.3 Meleagris gallopavo | reverse complement strand
AGGCATCGAAGGTGAGACTGAATTGGAAAGTGAACGTGTGACTACTTTGGAAAATCAACCAACTCCTGGGGAGAAAACTACAGCACAACTCTGCAAGCTCCTTCTGCATCTGCCTGGGGCACTGGCAGCAGTGCTGAAGATGAGAGTCCAGAAGGCACTCAGGCAGAAGTTAAAATTCAAAATGTGAAAGTAAGAATGAAGGCTTTCACAGAAGCTTTTGTCACTAAATTCAGAGAATTATTCTCAAACCTCCAAGACGTGACTGTTTGCACTTTGTGAGGAAGAAAACATGCAGCAGAAGAAACACTATCTGACTCCTTTCACTGTGCCTCGGGTCTTTTCTAACACTGGAAGAGAGGCACAGATCTTCTGTTTCTCAGGGAGAGAAAGGAGTTACAGCTGTATCCAAAAAACCTAGAATCGGCTTTGGCTAGTACAATTCCTCCTACAATATATGTATGAATTAATTGGTTTCAGAGAGAGATTTCAAAGAAAAAGGGTATATTTTAT
>NW_011161667.1:0-575 GCF_000146605.3 Meleagris gallopavo | reverse complement strand
AAGGCAACAGATCTTTAAATATGATAACATCTTCTGCTGGAGTTGTGGAGTTCTCAAGGACACAGGGAGGTGGTGTATAGAAATGCAGCCTCCTGGTCCCATTGCCTTTTGAAGGATGCTGTAGGATTGGAAAAAGTTCAACAGAGCACCACAGATCTTGTTCCTTGTTGTTCAGAGGGCAATACTCTCTGGCTGTAAAATGGAGGAAGTTCAACATGATTACAGCAATTTACAAAATGCTAATGCAAATACTACATGTTTTACATTGCAGCTTTTGCTGATCTGTGTTGTAGAATTCCTGTGGGAGTAATGTCAGCCTCTGCTGAGTTGATGTGGAACTGTGTACTGTCACAGATATGCTTTGACTTCTTTGTTCCACAATAGTCAGATGTGGTACCTGGTCTGTCAGATTAGTTAGCAATTTCATAGCTTGCTTTTCTGGTCTCTGAAGGATGAGTCGCCTCGTGTTAAAACAGAAATGGATGCCATGAAGAACTGAAGTCATCAAGATGTTTGTCGATCATCCCACGTAATAGAGACATCAGAGAAAATACTCATGGTCTCAGAGGTCAGAA
>NW_011161666.1:0-732 GCF_000146605.3 Meleagris gallopavo | reverse complement strand
CTGATCCTCGCTCTTACCTGTGGGTTTTCCCTTACAGGGCACAACTCTCTCTCAGGGCCCAAGTCTGTGTGGGTCTCTTCTGCTGCCACAAAGCTGCTCAGCCTGGAGGAGGCACAGGCACAGAGGCGAGGCCACAGCAGCTCTGCCATTGTGCCTGAGAGTGGGGACATAGATGTTGAAGAAGGCCCTGCAGTTGTACAGGGCAAATTCCACAGCGTCATCCGCTTTCCATCTGAAAGGTAAAGAGGACTTGCTTTTCCAGCACCTGTCTTCATTGTTTGGGTGGGTTTCTGTGGGTTTATTTCCATTATTTCTAGTGGCCAAACTTGCTGAAACTAAGTTACAATAATGGTGGGGTTTTCCAGATTTCGGGGCCAGGTGCCTGAAACCAATTCTGGTTCTCCTCAAAGCAGAACTGTTGGTCAAACTTGCTGGCACTAGGAACTAAACATGGCAGTGAGATGGGCCGATGAGGTGTCAATCTCAGAGTCAGAGATGCTTTTCAAGTTCCTTTATGGCTGCACAGTTCCTGCCAGCTCAATCAAAGCCATCCCTTAGATGCTGTCCTGTACAGCTGCGGAGCCTTTGCTCACATGCTCTGCATCTTGCTTGACACGCACAACTCACACCATTCCGTGTTTTCTCTCTCCAGCGATGATGGGCTGTGTGCTTCCATCAGTGCAGAGCTCCTAGGAAGGCACAAATCGGTGCAGTTCAGTTGAGAGCCTTCCG
>NW_011161665.1:0-432 GCF_000146605.3 Meleagris gallopavo | reverse complement strand
TGGCTGTACTCTGGATGCACTCGCACAGCTCCATGTCTCCCTGCACTGAGGACTCCGCATCTGGACGCAGCACTGCAGGTGAGGCCTCACCAGCGCAGAGCAGAGGGATGGGGATCTCCTCCCTTGGCCCGCTGACTGCGCATCTTTGGATGCAGCCCAGGATACGGTTTGGCTTTCTGGGCAGGAAGGGCCCACTGCTGGCTTGTGTCCAGCTCCCACCCACCAGTACTCCCAGGCCTTATGGAGCAGGACTACGCTCAGTCCTTTCATCCCCTAGCATGTTTTGGTGGTGGCTGTTCCCTCATCCCAGCTACTGACCCTGCACTTGGATTTGTGCCCACTGCTCAGCCTGTTGAGGTCTCTGTGGATGGCATCCCGTCCCTCTGCTGTGTCACTGCACCCCACAGCTTGGTGTCCTTAGGGTGCACTCAA
>NW_011161664.1:0-526 GCF_000146605.3 Meleagris gallopavo | reverse complement strand
ATTCTTGGGGGAGAATCGTGGTATTTCTGGTAGGAAACGTGTTTTGGGTGAGAAAACTGGTATTTCTGGAACAAAATGTAAAATTTCAGGGAGAAAGCTGGTATTTCTGGGTGAAAATGTGATATTTCTGGATAGAATATTGCAATTTCTGGGTGAAAATGGCGTATTTTTTGGGGAAAAACTCAACTTTCTAGGACAAAATGACCTATTTTCGGAGGGAAAACTGGTATTTCTGTGAGAAAATGTGGTATTTCTGGCCGAAAACTGCAATTCCTGGCAGAAAATGTCCTATTTTGGGGGAGAATCCTGGTATTTCTGGTAGGAAACGTTGTGTTTTGGGTGAGAAAACCGGTATTTCTGGGAGATATTGCCATATTGTTGGGGAGACAACTGGTATTTTTGGTGAGAAAATGTAATATTTCAGGAAGAAAGGTGCAATTCCTGGGAGAAAACGTCATGTTGGGTGAGAAAACTGTCATTTCTGAGAGAAAATGGCCTACTTGCGGGCAAAAACTGGTATTTCTGG
>NW_011161663.1:0-409 GCF_000146605.3 Meleagris gallopavo | reverse complement strand
AAGGTTTGCAGAGAGGTTCCAGGTTGTGCCAGAGATAGGATTTATCAGAGTGCTGAGACGTTACTTATCAACTAAAGGAAACTAGTTTGGGAGCATATTCACAACATCTGCAAAAATTAGAATTACTGGGCTCAGTTAGTTTTCCTATGGCTCAGCTGGAGGATGCAGGTCGCCCTCAGACATCAGCTCAGGGGGTTCAGCGGAGACACCTGCACAGTGCTGGGATAATTCTGATGGAAACAATGTCTTCAGATCCCACACTTAAACCCATCCAAAATTAGCCTGCAGAGTCTTGGTTCTTGAGTGAAGAAGAAGTCACCAATTCACTACTCCAAGCAGCTAGAACAAACTTCTCAGAAGAAATCCAGAGCAGCAGAGACCTGGCAGACCAGAACCAAGCACAGCTTGC
>NW_011161662.1:0-500 GCF_000146605.3 Meleagris gallopavo | reverse complement strand
ACCTAGCTGAGCTCCTGGCCCCTCGCTGTGTACTTTAGCAGATGTTTTCTCGCTTATCTTCCTTACTGTTTGGCTCGTGTCACAGTTGCTTGTGATAATCAGTGAACTGAGCTCCTCCTCCTCACCTTCTGCCATCATTTACTTCCAAAAGCCTCCGTGCTTGTCTGTGAGCTGCTGTCCTGTGCCAGCATGGCAGAAATTAAGTCAGCAAAAGCTGGCGAGTGTTGCGCTTTAAATGCAACCACCCCGACATCCCCCAGCTGCTGGACGCACCGTGTGGGACGGGCACCTCTGGGAGGGCAACTGTCTGCACGGGCTGTGCAGCCCGCCTAGCGCAAGCAGGGGGAAGCGGCGCGGTGCCGGCAGCACTGCGGGGAAACCTGCCGTGCTGCAGCGTGTGCCCAGTGCCTCCGGTTCTGCTGTGGGCACCGGGGGGGGGGCAGGGCGCAGCCCGGCTCCGTCCTCTCCTGCAGGGACCGACGGCCGTGCCCGGGATCCCC
>NW_011161661.1:0-519 GCF_000146605.3 Meleagris gallopavo | reverse complement strand
ATTCTCTTGGCCTAATGACCCCTTGGCTTTGTGTTGCCACATTCATGTCGGCATTCAGTTTTGGCGTTCCCTGCCGTATTGTCTGGGCCGTCATCCTTGGTATTTCCTTCCATGTTCTCTTGGCCCTTGCCTTTGCCTGGGCATTCCCTTGCCCTCCTGTTTTTGTGGAACCCGCACCTGGGGCGGGGTGCAGCCCTGCGAGCACAGCTGGGGGCAGTTTGGCTGTGGAGTGGGGCAGAGCCAGGCTCCACCCCTCCCTGATCCCATTTAAGGGCTGGGAAGAGTAGGGGCAACATCTGAACCTGGGGAGTGCTTCCTTTGGAGTATGCCTTGTTCTTTGGTGATGGAGTGAGTGTATTTTTTTATTTTTTTTTTCTTCTCCTCCATTGTGGAGCTGGTCTCTCTCTTTTTTAGCAGGGAAGCCTGAGCGTACTTAAGGGCTGGTAGGTATTTGGACCTGGAAGCTGCTTCCTTCACTTGAGAGTGTGGGGGAGTATTGGTCCTTGGAATGGGGTAAGT
>NW_011161660.1:0-674 GCF_000146605.3 Meleagris gallopavo | reverse complement strand
TGGCATTATCACAGACCCTCGGCCACACGAGCCCCCTCCTCCATTCCATTCTATGCTGCTTTTACTCAGACTCAGCACACCAAGCTCCCCTGTTGTTTACTCACAGCTGAGGCCGCAGGTCACGCTTCGTAGGGAACTTTCACACCACAGATTATTCACTGCATTCCACCCTGCAAGTTTACCATCTCTCAAAAGGTGGCACTTCAGTAAGTCACCTCTGGTAAATACTCCACAGTATGGTAATGAATCCATTTTTTCTCCCTAGCATAACACTTTTGTCCATGTTCTGACACCAGTATTAGTTTCTCCAGCAGTCTCATTCTCACTGCCTTGCTGATCTCTTCTTATGGGATTAAGTTATCAAGTCCTGGTGCTTCATCCCCAGAGCTTTCTGTAACAGCAGCTCTAGCAATAGTTCTACAGATCCAGTGCTAAAGAGAGATCTGCAGACTGTGTCACAAAGTATATGATGAAGGCATCTCTCAAATGCACTCTTTGCTGAACTGGGTACATTAGGGTAATCCAGGAGTTCTGCCCAAACCCCAAAGCATTAACTCCAAAGTGCTGAAGTGGAAAGACTGGAAAAGTGGAGAAACTGTTGTTCATGCATCCTGGGAAACTCTAGCAGCTTTGTGCCATGGTAAGAGGCCCTTTCTCCAGCAAGATAAGGACAC
>NW_011161659.1:21446-21809 GCF_000146605.3 Meleagris gallopavo | reverse complement strand
ATCAAACTCTATTTATTATCCTTTTTTTTAAATTTAATCCATTATTATCAAGCTCAACTCTTGTGCTGGTCATACCACCTATAAAATCTCACTTTCTGGCAATCACTGTTTGCATTAAAGTTTAAGGGACTTAAACCTCCTTGCCCGCTGTGTGTTTTTAGGCCCATCTCAAGGCATGGGTCCGTGGGCCCCCGACCCCATCAGTCATGGAACCAGGCTGCTCCAGGCCTGAACCATTGGCACACAGTCCAGACACATCTGTCAGTTAAAGTGACTGACCAGGCTGGGCTCACATTGCAGCCTTTCCTTGCCTTTGTTGGTCACATTTGTGTCATCCTATGTTCCTGTGAAGTGTTCCCCCTT
>NW_011161659.1:0-772 GCF_000146605.3 Meleagris gallopavo | reverse complement strand
GACAGAGAAAGGAAGCGTGGGATTAGCACAAATGCAGAAGCCCAAGGCTGTGTCACCACCACGTATTGCAGCCTTGGGAAGTCAGCTGCAACTACAACCTTGGTCAGAATTAGAACAGGCACCGTATATTAAGTGTGACCTCTGAAGTTACTGCCATGATCAGAAATAGATGCTGAAATCGCTCACGTAACTGTAGGTGGTTACCTCCAAATTCTTTTGCTTTGAGGAAAAGATGGCAACAAGAAGGAAATGCAGGAACAGTGGAAACAGAGACATGCAGCCTGCTCAATTTGGTGGCCTTCTACAGTGAAGTGACAGCATCAGTGGGAAAGGAAGAGCAACTGACATCACCTGCCAGACCTTTACAAGGCCTTCAGTGTTGTGTGAGTTTCCTGTGAGCACTGAACATGAACAAATCTACCACAGAGCAGCACTGTCAGCCCTCACTCACCTCAGCAGAGGTCAACCTGCAACCCCCATCCTTCCTCCTATCCATGTGCTCACAGTTAGGATGGGAGTGAAGGAGAGCAGCGTGAAGCTGTTTGCATTCCCTGCTGTCTGCTGCGGGGTTGTGCTGGTGGCGGTGCGGTTGGTTTGCTTTTTCTTGGGAGGGTGGGAAGGAGCTTTGGGTGAGAGGCACGTCCTGTGCCAGAGCATCCCGACGGCACGCGTGTGATCAGCAGGTCTGTCAGAGAAGCGGGTGAGGTTGCACGCCGAGCAAGGAGGGGAGGGGAGAGGAGTTCCCAGCACAGCTCTGCACGATGCTCTGCGA
>NW_011161658.1:0-547 GCF_000146605.3 Meleagris gallopavo | reverse complement strand
CACTGGAATGTGTGCTTGAGAGTCACTTGCAGGATGATCTGCTCCATGATCCGTGACCAGCACAGAGGTGAGACTGACATGCTGGTAGTTCCCCGCGTCACACTTTCTATCCTTCCTAAGAGGTGTGCTGTCACCTTTTTTCTCCTCACCAGGGACTTGACCTGACTGCCTCGACTTGTGAAATATCATGGAGAGTGGCTCGGTGACTGCAGCGGTGAATTCCCTCGGAACTCTGGGACTCATCTCGTCAGGACCCAAAGACTCCTGGATGTTTGGGTCCTCAGGTGGTCCAGAACCTGATCTCCCATGGCAGTGTGGGATGGGAAGGGGTCTGTGGGACTGAGGAAGCAATGGCAGTCCCCACCTCACCAAAGCAAAGATGAGGGCTGTGCATCATGAGCAGTTCTCAGACAAGATGGAAGCCAAAATGGTGTTGGGTACCTGAGCCTTCTCTGGTGGTAAGCAACATGGTGCACAGAGTGCAGCCATGTGCTCCGAGCAAGGAGCACAGGTTTGTGCAAGAGGCCCGGATGCAGGGCAGTGCCTT
>NW_011161657.1:0-568 GCF_000146605.3 Meleagris gallopavo | reverse complement strand
CTCCTTTCCTATTTGTTTTTATTGTTTTTTTTTTCCTTTTTGTTGGTTCTGTTTCTTTTCCATTCCTCCTTTTTTCAAATTAGTTTTCCTTGCATAGCTTTGTGTTCTGCTGCATTAATCCTTTACATCTTTCTCTTCCTTTCCTTCTGTGTCCCCTTCCTTGTCCCCATGCCGGCCTCCTTTGATTTCTTTACTGCTCCTTTTGCTTTGCTCTCCAATGCTTATTTCATGTTTGTTTGATTTTCTTTGGGCTGCTTTTGTTTTTTTTTCCTGTTGTTCTTTCTATTCCTTGGCTTTTTGGTTTTCTTGCTTTTGCTTTGCTTTTTCCTACTTTCAATTTGCTGCTTCTCTTTTATTCCCATTCGTTTTCTTTCTTTTTTTCCCACGTACTCTCCTTAGATTTTGTTGGCTTTTTATTGTCTCCCTGTGTTTCTTTGAATTCTTTCCTTGGCCATATTCTTGCAGTCTACGCCTTTGCTTTCTCTTTGTACTTTTTCCTTGGTTACTTTGCTATTTTCTTTTCCTCTTCGCATTTGTTTACTGCTCCTTTGGCTTTGCCTTCTCCTGT
>NW_011161656.1:0-431 GCF_000146605.3 Meleagris gallopavo | reverse complement strand
GGGGATGGCAAGTGCACTGAAGGGCTGCTAGGTGTAAGAGCAGCATGTGAATCTGGAGACTGCTTCCTTTGGGGTGTGGGGTGAGCCCTTAGAATGGGGTGAGTGATTCCTGCTTGATTTCAGAGCTGTGAGCTCTGCTTTTCTGGAGGATCTCAAGCTGGATGGCTGTAATTTATGTGCTAATTGCCTCCATGTGGTGGGTGTTTTTTAAGGGCATTGTGTGCATCCTTGTTGTGTTTTAAATTATGTTCTGCGTCTCTTCTGATTTCATTTTGCAGCCTGATGGAGTTGAAGGCTTGCCTGGGCTCCTCCAGTCAGTGGTGTGAGATGTGTCCAGCAGGTAATGAAAATCATGCACCCCATGTTGGTGCGCTGCTTGTATGCAGGTAGGTTTGCGATGTGATCAGACTCCCCCATGCTGACCATCCACA
>NW_011161655.1:0-514 GCF_000146605.3 Meleagris gallopavo | reverse complement strand
TTGTTTTTTCCTGTAAGTCAGGAACCCCTTCCTTTTCTTGACTGTATTTTGTATTGCTTTTCACTTGTAGTTTCCTATTTTTCAACCCTCCTGCCATTGTTGTGTCCTTCTCTCCAGCCGTGGATTCGACTCCGAGCAGATTCCCGACCCAACCCAGGACAGCTATGGCTGTGACATTTGCAGCGCGAGCTCCCCCTGGCAAAATGAACTTCAGGGAGCTCCCAAACCCTCTGCTGACCGTACAAGAAGTGCTGAGTAAGTACAAGGCAATGAAAGCATTTCCCTCTTCCCTGGGCCTCTTGGCGCGGTCTGTCACGTACACATACATCTGCACACCTTTTCTGGTCTTCATTCTGTTTAAGTTGTTTTTTTTAATAGAGATCCAAAGGGTGAATTTGTCAAACAGAATGGTTATTTTGGCATCATCTTCCAGTGGCTAGGATAGCCAAGACTTAGAAAAACACAGCACCTCCCCCAGATCTGCGATGGCGGTGCTGCTGCTTGCCGATCCTCC
>NW_011161654.1:0-522 GCF_000146605.3 Meleagris gallopavo | reverse complement strand
CATGGCTACGCTTGTGCATGCTCGGAGGAAAAGAGTGGAGAGCAAAACCCTCTCTAATAAGGCTGTTGGAAGTTCGGGGAGCGACATTTGTTTCGCTCCCAGGGAGAGAGAGCGTGACAGAAAGTGGGGAGCGATCCTTTCTGGCCTGCGGAGAAAAAACCTCCCTACGGAGGTAGTTCAGGAGGCTGAATTCGCACGTTCTCGGCATCGGAATTGCACTGCTTCGCTCTCATGCGTAGAAAGCGGCACTCGCGCTGAACCGCTCCGGAGAGTTTGCCGACGCTGGTCGAGAAATCGCGCTTCTCCCCGAGTGCCGCTTTCAGCCGTCAGCAGCGCTCTCGTGTTTCTCACTTGCCGAGAACGGGCGACTTGTGCCTGCTGCTTTTCTCCGACGCGCGAGCGGTCTCGTGTCCGCACGTCGGAGAGGAGCGGTTTGCACTTCGCCTCGGGTACATGCAGAATGCACTAGGCCTAGCTGTGAATACGACGTCTCTGCCTTCATTTCGAGCGGCAATTCTTTTT
>NW_011161653.1:0-347 GCF_000146605.3 Meleagris gallopavo | reverse complement strand
GAAAGGGGAGAGGAGGGAGCACACTCCCCTGCCATTTCTCTTGTCCCAGCAGGCTCCAGTTGAACATCTGCCTTTCACCTGTGATCGGTGCTGGAGGAGAGCAGCCAAAGGCTACCGTGCATCCATCTCAGGTTGCTTGGGCAAGCAGCCAGGAGAGGGCAAGGGGCAAGAGATGGGAGTGCAGGGGGCAGCGGGATGCCCTCGTCCAGCATTTGTGTGCTGGGGGCAGAGAAGCTGCTGAGACTGGAGTTTCTCTCCTCTGTGACCGTACTTCCGCTTCCTGGCCTTGGCTGTTCCCAGCGAGGAGCTCTTGGCTTGCAGGAGCCTGTGCCCTTTGCAGAGGTGTA
>NW_011161652.1:2362-3077 GCF_000146605.3 Meleagris gallopavo | reverse complement strand
TGAGATCTGGGTGACAGGGTGAGATCTGGGCGCTGGGGTCAGCTGGAGCATCAGAGCAGGGGAGCCTGCTGCCTTACCTGCCATGACAGCTGGAGAGTGGCAGTTAGGGGGAGCCCCTCCCCCCAGGGGGGTTCCGTGACCGTTGGGGTCAGCCCCTTTCCCCCAGGCTTGCGATGGTCTGACTTTTCGTCCCCAAACATCCTTCCCATCCCAGCCGTTTCCCATCCCAATGATCAGTGACCATCCCGACGGGCATTTTGCAGCCCAGTGCTCTTCCTTCCCAAGGGTCTGCTTGTCCCAGGCGGGATTTGCCATCGCTGCAGTGCGTTCTCACCCCAGGGATGGTTTCCCCTCCATGTCCAGTAAGGATATCCCGTCCAAGTGATTGCCAGTCGTCACCGCCCAAAATCGTGTTTAAGCAGCCCCTGGCTAAGAACTGAAACTGCCAGCATCAATTACCAGTTCTTGAAAGTGGGAGCAGCCGTGGTCGGCCAGTTAGACCTATGGCAGCAATGAAAAAGGAGTGATTTCTGTGGGACAGCCCTGATGCAGCTGAAGAGCAGTGCAGGAATGAGTCAGTGCCCGTGCAGCGTATGCCGACTCGTTGCTGTGAGCTGGTCCTGTGTGCCTCGAAGCACGTCACTGACTTTGTATCGTGGACTTTTTCTCCTGGCTTTGGCTGTATCTCGGGGCATTGCTAGCGAGGACAGAACAG
>NW_011161652.1:0-554 GCF_000146605.3 Meleagris gallopavo | reverse complement strand
GGCTTTGAGATGTGTTTTCCAGTTGCATGTTGTGTTATTTCTGCTGTGTTGACCTCTTGAGCTGCAGCCCTGTGTGGGGATCCAAGCAGACTAACTCAGAAGGAATGGCTGAGATATAGGTGAGCTCGGCTTGGAAATGCAATCCAAGGGCTGCACAAATGTGGGACAGTTCTGAGCGTAAGGAAAGGCATCTGCTGGGTGAGGGCTTTGCTGGGTGAGCATCACCCTGCTGAAGAGCAGGCAGCTGTTGTCTTTGCAGACAGCCACATTCATGGGGATTGGGAGCTTTTTCTGCCTTCCAGCTCTTGGCTGCTGCTCTGAGAGTGGAGGTTCTTGCCCGGAGAGAACCACCAGCAGAAAGGATCCCCTGCGCGGCTTCTGAGCCCTTCCAGACAAACCGTCTGGATTAGCGTGGCCTGTGACCTGGGTTTGGAGTTAACCCAGCAGGCTTTGCCCAAAGCAGAATGACCTGTGGGCACAGCGTCCAGCAGGTGGAAGGGACCAACAGCTGCAGACAGCAGCAGCCTGAGCAGCTCTTGAGGGAAATCCTCACT
>NW_011161651.1:0-742 GCF_000146605.3 Meleagris gallopavo | reverse complement strand
AAACCCTATAGATCCAGATTTCTCTCGTGCAGGATTACGGCTGGCTTTGAAACCTGCAGCACATTCAGTGAGTGGGGGCCACGTGTTTCCCACATAGCTGGCTTGGGCTTTGGCACAAAACACAGTTCTTTGCAGTTGCTCTCTTTGGAACAGCACCAACCTACCTGTTAAGGGAGCTTCCTGAAGATTCTGTGCTCTGAGAACCATCTGAACCGTCTGTTCCACAGCTTTTAGCAGGCCTCCCATGAGATGATACGCTCTCAGTGGAGTTACAACTATTTCATTTCTTCAGTTTCATTCTGTTAAAGACAGTGTTTCCATTAAGAGAATGTGAAGGAATTCCTTCGGTATTTGAAGAAAACCTAAGAAACGATCCTTACTCTCTTGCTGTTTAAAGCATGTTCAAGGTCTGAGAAAAAAAATCACGAGCTAACTGCTGGAATAATTCAAGATTTGCCCGTAATGTACAAAACTCTGAGAGTGTTCTCCAAAGCCAGAAAAAGCCCAGAGCCAAGAGCACGACAGCCAAGCTGATGAAAGCAGGACTCTGTTCACACAGTCCTTAGAAAGGTTCCCTCTGCATCTCTGAGTCCCCAGTCAGAGTTTATAGGCAACAGGTTTTACTCTTGCACTCAATTAAGAGATGTTCAGAGCAGATGTTTTCACTGAGTTGTGCTTTAGTCCAGTCAGAATGTCTGTCCAGTGCTCGGATCACCAAGTACCTACTGTAACTAAAAGAACA
>NW_011161650.1:0-417 GCF_000146605.3 Meleagris gallopavo | reverse complement strand
CAAACAATATATATAAATTATTATAGTTAGGTTTAAATTCTTCGACGAAGGAAACAAAAAAATGCCATGAGAATATCTATCCAGTGACTTCCAGAACAAATCATGTAATCCTTGTTACAGGGGAAGGATGCCAGTGGGATAACGTTTTCTTGCTGAAATCTGCCCTGGAAAGCCTTTGAACACAGTGTATGAGTGGCAGTGTCAGAATGTGGAAACTTGTCAGCAGAAGTAGCTATGTCTTACTGGAGATGTTTGTATAATGGAATAAATCTCAAGCATCTCTATTTTTGGGAAATATGTGTCTCTATAATATTCACGTTAATTAAAACTAAGTGTTCCATTTTTAACTTTATTTTAAAGGAGACTTTTAGTTGCATTTTAATAACTGAAGCAGTGACTGTGAGTAACAAAATAGAT
>NW_011161649.1:0-846 GCF_000146605.3 Meleagris gallopavo | reverse complement strand
ATTGTGTCCAACAGGTGGCAGCAGAGCTGCGGTGCTCCCAAGTGCCGTAACAACTGCACGGAGAGATGTGTTGGTCTCGGTGGAAACAGCAAGGAAGTGGAATGTGCATTTCCCGGCATGCCCCGGAACCTCACTTTGCTGACTGGTCATTGTCTGCCCAGCAGGTAAGGGCGATGCACAGCCGCCAGCGTTTACCCATTCCAGAGCCCGGCACAATAGGGTTCCCCCAGAGCTCTGAATTGCGCTTCATGGTGCCCAGAAGGCTGGCCTATCCTCTTTGTTCTGTGTCTTGCTTGTCTCTGGTCTTGCACTGTTTTTCACTATTACATTCTCTTGTCCTCCTCTTTTTGTGTTCCTTGCCCCATTCTGTTGGCCTAATGACCCCTTGGCTTTGTGTTGCCACATTCATGTCGGCATTCAGTTTTGGCGTTCCCTGCCGTATTGTCTGGGCCGTCATCCTTGGCATTACCTTCCATGTCTCTTGGCCCTTGCCTTTGCCTGGGCATTCCCTTGCCCTCCTGTTTTTGTGGAACCGCACCTGGGCGGGGTGCAGCCCTGCGAGCACAGCGTGGGGGCAGTTTGGCTGTGGAGTGGGGCAGAGCCAGGCTCCACCCCTCCCTGATCCCATTGAAGGGCTGGGAAGAGTAGGGGCAGCATGTGAACCTGGGGAGTGCTTCCTTTCGGAGTATGCCTTGTTCTTTGGTGATGGAGTGAGTGTTATTTTTTCTTTTTTTCTTTTCTCCATTGTGGAGCTGGTCTCTCTCTTTTTAGCAGGGAACCCTGTGCGTACTTAAGGGCTGGTAGGTATTTGGACCTGGAAGCTGCTTCCTTCACTTGAGAGTGTGG
>NW_011161648.1:0-604 GCF_000146605.3 Meleagris gallopavo | reverse complement strand
GGGCCATTCTGTGATTCTGTGCCTCCACAGTGACAGTGACAGTGAGAACTTCGGGGGACAGGCGGTTGTCCCCGGTGGTGGCACTGCCGGCGGTTGTCCCGGTGTCACCCGGTGGCCCTGGGGGGAGTTGTTTCCGTAGGGCTCTGGATGGGAATTTGATGAGAACCATCCATTTCCGAAAGGAAATGGGAAAGAAAGACAACAAAATGGACATAGTATTGATTTGAATGGAAACAGACATTTTGGGGGTGATCCCAGGGGGACAAAGCAGAGCGAGAACGTGTCACTATGTGAGGTTGTCCTCAAAAATCCCCCATTGGAGACCTCTGAAGGACTCCCGGAACCCCTGGGGACCCTCTGATCTCAAAGAGACCCCTCTGGGACATCTCCAGACCCTTCTGGATGACTCCAGGCCCCCCCTGGGGACCCCAAGACAACTCCAGAACATCTCCAGATTCTTCCAGAAGACAACAGGAGCCTCTGAATCCACCTGAGGACCCTCCGGGCCCTATAGGATCAATCTGGGACACCTCTAGACCCTTCTGGGTGAATCCAGGGACCCCCTGGATCAACATGAGGACCCCCTGGACCTCTGGGACACCCC
>NW_011161647.1:0-751 GCF_000146605.3 Meleagris gallopavo | reverse complement strand
ATTCAGAGCTCTGGGGGAACCCTATGGTGCCGGGCTCTGGAATGGGTAAACGCTGGCGGGTGTGCATCGCCCTTACCTGCTGGGCAGACAATGACCAGTCAGCAAAGTGAGGTTCCGGGGCATGCCGGGAAATGCACATTCCACTTCCTTGCTGTTTCCACAGAGACCAACACAGCTCTCCGGGCAGTTGTTACGGCACTTGGGAGCACCGCAGCTCTGCTGCCACCTGTTGGACACAATACAGTCATGAAGGCACTGCCCTGCATCCGGGCCTCTTGCACAAACCTGTGCTCCTTGCTCGGAGCACATGGCTGCACTCTGTGCACGATGTTGCTTACCACCAGAGAAGGCTCAGCTACCCAACACCATTTTTGCTTCCATCTTGTCTGAGAACTGCTCATTATGCACAGCCCTCATCTTTGCTTTGCTTTGGTGAGGTGGGGACTGCCATTGCTTCCTCAATCCCACACACCCCTTCCCATCCCACACTGCCATGGCAGATCAGGTTCTGGACCACCTGAGGACCCAAACAGCCAGGAGTCTTTGGGTCCTGACGAGATGAGTCCCAGAGTTCCGAGGGAATTCACCGCTGCAGTCACCGAGCCACTCTCCATGGTATTTCACAAGTCGAGGCAGTCAGGTCAAGTCCCTGGTGAGGAGAAAAAAGGTGACAGCACACCTCTCAGGAAGGATAGAAAGTGTGACGCGGCGAACTACCAGCATGTCAGTCTCACCTCTGTGCTGGTCACGG
>NW_011161646.1:0-700 GCF_000146605.3 Meleagris gallopavo | reverse complement strand
GAATCATTTCTTGCAATACCAATTCTTAAAAGCAGTTTTACAATGGAGTATGAAATCTAATCCACTTACAGGATGGAGTTGCTCGAGAATACTAGAGTTTGCAGATTCAAAATCAAGCCTAGAATGCCAGACCTGAAGACTTTTCAGGAAATACGACAATGAAAGATAACATTAAATAAGTAAATAACCCAATACAGTCACATTATTTAAATTGGCCTTGAAAGCTATCAGTGTCTAATTACTGTTATTTTAGAGTTGTGCCCCTCTCTAGCAGCCACCAATTTACTCAGCCAGCCATTACAAACCTTAGTTTTTCATAACTATGCAAGGGCTGATCCAAAAGGAATGCCTCCTATTTTATAATGCTGGCCACAGCGTCACAGGTGGACACAGCAGAGGTTGAACCTTCCTGCCAGCACTCAGTTCATTTTGTAGCCAGGCGACAGATGGCAGCAGAGGCCAGGATGACAGCACAGCACCTGACGTGGAGGTGCACACGGAGCACAGGGCTGTCACTGAACTCCTCCGCACTGAACAGAGCATTTATGAAGACCAACACGTGGATGTGAGCGCAGTGAGGCTTCAGCAGTGGCAACAGCGATGCAAAAGACAAACCACCCAAACAGCCAGATTGTTTTCTTCTTTTTAAACAAGCACAGCATGCAGGCACTCGTTCAACACTGGAAAAAAAAGCATAGCT
>NW_011161645.1:0-513 GCF_000146605.3 Meleagris gallopavo | reverse complement strand
TCAACAGGACATTTTTCTCCCATCTACACCCCGTTTTCTCCCAAAGGACCCCTTTTCACACCAAAAATACCACACTTGCCCTCCAAGAGAAGTCAGTCTTTCCCACAATTGTCCACTTTTCTCCCACGTACTTGTCATTTTCTCCCAGAAATACCACATTTCACTTGTAAATTGGGCCTGTGCTTCCAAAAAGATGGTATTTTCTCCCAGGCATACCTGTTTTCTTCAAACTACCGCACGTTTTCTCCCAAAAAGACTAGATGACAAGACCAAATACGGTACACTTGCAACCAAGAGTAGGACATCTTCTCCCACTAATACCACTTGTCTCCCAAGGATAGGACATTTTCCCTAAATGCTATGGCAGTTCTGCTAAGAAATACTCCTTTCCTTCCCTAAATGGGACATATGCACCCACAAAGACCACGACTCCGAGAAATTCCTCCCAGTTCCTCCCAATTACACTCCATTACATTCCTCATCATGACACTTACTCCCAGACTTTTGGCATTT
>NW_011161644.1:2483-2981 GCF_000146605.3 Meleagris gallopavo | reverse complement strand
CACAGCCAGAGGACGGGGCGCTGTGACCTCACGGCTCTGCGATGCCGGCTGGAGGCTCCCCGCGGGCTGCTCCTCTTGTGATGCACTGCACCGGGGCCGGTGCTTACATCACAGCAACGCAGAACAGTGAAACGGGTTGGGGCGGAAGGGACAGTAAAGAACTTATCACCTCAACCCCAATGCCCTGGGCAGGGATGCCACCCACTGGGTCGTGCTGCCCAGCCTGGCCTTGAACACCTCCAGGGATGGAGCATCCGCAGCTTCACTTGGCAAACTTTCACAGTAACACCGAGAGGGCATTATTTCCAGTTCGGTGCACCCGTGACACCTCAGGCCATTGAGAAGAGATGCAATATGGACATGGGGTCTGGATCAAGGATGCTATTGCACAAGTTACCCACGCACGCGCAACGCGCTGCAATTAAGCACGCCGAGCGGGTAAAGCCTCTCCAGTGTGGAGGACGGTGGCTGAAATGTAAACACAGGGAGGCTGACCTT
>NW_011161644.1:0-457 GCF_000146605.3 Meleagris gallopavo | reverse complement strand
TCATGTTGGAATACAAGGAAACTGTCAGAGCAGCAGCTGTGGAGCAAGAGAAACAGCTGAGAACCAAGAACACCTCTAGAAGAAGAAGAAAAGCCACAGGACGCTCACGGCTCTGACTGGAGAAGCGCCCGCACGCACGGTTAAGGAGCGCCTGCAGAACACTCTGGGAGGAGCAGCCCTCCTGGCTGATGCCTGCTTGCCAGCAGCCACTCTGCAGTCTTTTCTCGAAAGGGTGCAGCACACTGACTCCCTTCTGAAAGTCACGTTTCTCTGCGGTTCTTTTCCTGTTGCTTGTCTTAGTCAATAAGTAACTGCACTGCACTTATTCTACATCCTGCTTGCAGAGGCTCATTCGGCGCAGCCTGAGCTCCCGAGCAAGAAGGAACGGCAGCAAAGCCCTCACCCAGCGAGGCCACGCACCGCTACGTCTCCAGCATCGCATCCCAGCAGGGCGCTC
>NW_011161643.1:0-1137 GCF_000146605.3 Meleagris gallopavo | reverse complement strand
GTGATGTGAACATCTAACTCGGCTGGGAGGGTAGGATCAAATAGACCCAATGCCTGGGCTTGTTTAACTGCCACTTTCGCCTGTTGAAAAGCGTCCTGTTCTGTTTCCCCCCAGTCCCAAAGCTGCCCCTTTTTTGTGAGTCTAGACAGTGGTCTTAGCAGCTGCGCTAGGTGAGGTATAAAAGAACGCCGATAACCCAATACACCTAGAAACTTTTGCAGCTGCTTCGATGTTGTAGGGACTGGGAACGCCTGAACCTTATCGATGACAGCACTGGGCAGTACTTTGGTCTTTCCTGACCAAACCACCCCCCAGGAATCTTACGGACAGGCCCGGACCTTGCACCTTTTGGGGATTTATAGCCCATCCCCTCCGTTGTAAACAGGCGGTTAATGAATCCGCCGCCTGTCCTACTGCCTCCAGTGAGTCGGATGGCAGCAGGAGATCATCAATATAGTGATAACAAGTTAACATGATCCGGTTTTTCCAGTCGGCCAGGTCGCGCGCCACTAGATGATGACAATATGTTGGTGAATGAATGCACCGTACCCTGTGGCAGGACCTAGAAAGGTCCACTGCCTGCCTCCCCATGTGAATGCAAATTGATCTTGCGATTCTTCAGGAATTGGGATACTGAAGAACGCATTTGCTAAATGTAGGACACAACGAGAGGTTTTTATCTCCCTACTCAATGTGTCCATTAGGGAAGCAATATTGGGTACGGCTGCATGAATAGGAGGCGTGACCTTCTTTAATTCCCTATAATCTACTGTCATTCTCCATGTGCCATCCAACTTTCGCACTGGCCATATGTGGGAATTGTATGGGCTGTTGTAAGGGCAGGTCTTATAATGCCCACTTTTTCAAATTCTTGCACTGTTTTTGATATTTCGTCCTGCCCACCCGGGAGTCTGTACTGTCTCACATTAGTAACCCGGCGCGGTTTTGGCAGGCAAATTGGCCCATGTTTCGCATGGCCTCTTAATATTACCTGCACCGCCCGGATCCTAATACATCTCTGTCGGAGTCTGAACTCTGCCACGGTTGTGTGGAGAGCCAGAGCGCATAGAATATCTATGCCCAAGATGTATTTCTGGACTGGGGCAATAGATACCTTATACTCCCGGGGTGGGAGAC
>NW_011161642.1:0-489 GCF_000146605.3 Meleagris gallopavo | reverse complement strand
GTACAAAAATTTATGTGCACAAAGGCAATACTTTGATATTTTTCAAGAACTCATATTTTTAAATGCTACGGACCAGAGACTGTCAGACATTGAAACTGAAGTTAGTAGCTTTAAAAAATGCAATGCAAGCTTTACTTTTTATATTGTAATAATAACTTTGCTGTCAATTTGTTTACATGTTTGTAGTAGGGAATGTTATGCATTGACTTACCTTGATGCTACCTTGAATAAACGCTGCTTTGAGCAGGATGCAGTGGCTATTTTATTGCCTACATGTGATGTAATGTGGGTAGACAGGTGTAATCCATGTTACGTTACATTTTATTGTTACAATTCCTGTACTGAGTCAACGTCTGAACGCCGAAGAGCCTTCTGAAACTGCGTGATGACTAAACTGCCCTTGAGGTTTTGCCATGATGTTGGTTTAGAGTCGGACTTCAACTGTGCACTGCTCAAGGTAACTGGAAAATACGGTAGCCACATATTTTC
>NW_011161641.1:0-435 GCF_000146605.3 Meleagris gallopavo | reverse complement strand
GAAGGCCTTAGTAAAAGTCTGGCAGGTGATGTCAGTTGCTCTTCCTTTTCCCACTGATGCTGTCACTCCATTGTAGAAGGCCACCAAATTGAGCAGGCTGCATGTCTCTGTTTCCACGGTTTCTGCATTTCCTTCTTGTTGCCATCTTTTCCTCAAAGAAAAAGAATTTGGAGGTAACCACCTACAGTTACGTGAGCGATTTCAGCATCTATTTCTGATCATGGCAGTAACTTCAGAGGTCACACTTAATTTACGGTGCCTGTTCTAATTCTGACCAAGGTTGTAGTTGCAGCTGACTTCCCAAGGCTGCAATACGTGGTGGTGACACAGCCTTGGGCTTCTGCATTTGTGCTAATCCCACGTTTCCTTTCTCTGTCTCGCAGGTCAGCTCGTGCTGGAAGCAGATGGTATCCCAGAATGAATGCAGGTCAGTCC
>NW_011161640.1:0-513 GCF_000146605.3 Meleagris gallopavo | reverse complement strand
CCTCTCTGAGAGCTGCTGCTGCACGTGCAGAGGTGAGTCCTTGGTGAGCACAGGCACGGCTCCTGTTGTTCTCAGGGCTGCCGTCTGTCAGACATGACAGAGATTTCCCGAGGGAAGTGCTGTCCCATTGCTACCCTCGCTCTGTCTCTTTCCAGTCCTCCGCAATGAGCAGCCTTGTGGAGATGATGCAGGAGCTGCAGCTGAAGGACTGAGAGGAAGAGGAGGCAGTGGCTGCAGTGTGCGGCGTCGCAGGGCAGCGTTCCGAGTGCCGCCCAACTCGGCGCCCCACCTTTGGCTGCAGTCAATAAAAATCAGTCCCAATCCGAGATTGACAAGGAGCGCACGGCCCGATTTGTCCAGCGGCATTCCGTGAGCTGCTGCACTTCTACTGGTCCGGAGTAGAAACTGTGCAGCTTCGGCCCACCGAGCTGCCAGCCTGGCACTGCTCCGGTTGGAGGCAGTGCTCCAAGTGCTCCTGCTGTTGCTGACACCTGACCTTGCCCAGGGAGGACC
>NW_011161639.1:0-557 GCF_000146605.3 Meleagris gallopavo | reverse complement strand
AGAGAGAGCGTGACAGAAAGTGGGGAGCGATCCTTTCTGGCCTGCGGAGAAAAAGCTCCCTACGGAGGTAGTGCAGGAGGCTGAATTCGCACGTTCTCGGCATCGGAATTGCACTGCTTCGCTCTCATGCGTAGAAAGCGGCACTCGCGCTGAACCGCTCCGGAGAGTTTGCCGACGCTGGTCGAGAAATCGCGCTTCTCCCCGAGTGCCGCTTTCAGCCGTCAGCAGCGCTCTCGTGTTTCTCACTTGCCGAGAACGGGCGACTTGTGCCTGCTGCTTTTCTCCGACGCGCGGGCGGTCTCGCGTCCGCACGTCGGAGAGGAGCGGTTTGCACTTCGCCTCGGGTACATGCAGAATGCACTAGGCCTAGCTGTGAATACAACGTCTCTGCCTTCATTTCGAGCGGCAATTCTTTTTTGGTGTTGTTCTCCATGGCTATGCTTGTGCATGCTCGGAGGAAAAGAGTGGAGAGCAAAACCCTCTCTAATAAGGCTGTTGGAAGTTCGGGGAGCGACATTTGTTTCGCTCCCAGGGAGAGAGAGCGTGACAGAAGTGGG
>NW_011161638.1:0-483 GCF_000146605.3 Meleagris gallopavo | reverse complement strand
ACACCTGGAAGTTCGAGGAGCGACAGATGTAGTGCTCTCAGGGAGAGCCTTTCAGAAGAGGGAGAGATCCTTTCAGGACTTCGGAAGAAAAACCCCCACTCGCAGGTAGTGCAGGAAGCATCGGAATCGCACTTCGCTCTCACGCGCAGAAAGCGGCATTCGCGCTGAACCGCTCCGGAGACTTGGCCGTAGCTGGCCGGGAAAACGCGTTTCTCCCCGAATGCGCTTTCTACCGTCAGCAGCGGTCTCGTGTTTCTCGCTTGCCGAGAACGAACCACTTCAGCCGGTTGCTTTTCTCCGATGAGTGAGCGGGCTTCTTTGCGCGCATCGGAAAGGAGCGGTTTGCACTTCGCCTTGGTTACATGCAGATTGCACACGACTAGCTCTGAATACTATGTCTCTGCCTATATTTCGTGGCACAATTCGTCCCTGCGCGGTTCTCCACTGCTATACGTTTGCATTCAGAGAGGAAAAGAGTGGAAG
>NW_011161637.1:0-454 GCF_000146605.3 Meleagris gallopavo | reverse complement strand
CTCACCTCCTCACCCCTTTTTCCTGACCCCTACGAGTCCCCTCGTACCCCCCCGTCGCTCTCCTCCCTGACCCCTGGTGTCTGTTCCCCCATTTTGACCTCCAGTCCCCCCCACCCGGCCACCTTTTCTGCCCCATAGAAGCCCCCCACAACCCTGGCTCTCCTCTCCCACTCCTCCCTCTGCCCCCAGATGTCCTTTCTGCCTCATGGAGACTCTGTTCACCTCTTTCCCCACAACCAATGGAACAACCCATTAAGTTCCTCCCAGAATCTCTTTCTACAACATTGAGACCCCATTCCCCTCTTCCCCCTGCCCGTGTCCCTGAGGTCTCCCCCAGACTCCCTTTCCACAGCATGGAAGCCTCACTAACCTATTTTTTCCTCCCACAGCTCCCCTTTCCATCCCTGGAGTCCTGCAGAAAAACCTGGAGATGTCCTAGGAGGGTTTGGAGCAT
>NW_011161636.1:0-443 GCF_000146605.3 Meleagris gallopavo | reverse complement strand
AGAGCCTGGCTGCCCCTCTCTTGGAGCTCGTTTGAGGGCTGACTGCCGCGGGGGAAGGGGTTCTTTCTGGCAGTTTCTCCACTGTGGGGTTTGTTCTGTGGGTGTAAATCCTTGGAGGTGAGTGGGTGGGCAGTCCTTTTCCTACCTTCTTAATATACTCCCATTGCACTGGTGTTTCTGCTGTTACTTATTTTATGGCTTTCTTATTTGTCTTTTGGTTGTGTGTGTGTGTGTGTGTGTGTGCTGGTGCAGGGGGGGAGGGGGCCGGGGGCCGGGGCCGTCACGGCCGGGCCAGGTTTCCGTTTCTTTGTGTACTGTTGTGTTGTTAAAACACGTTCTCTCCGTGTTTGTTGTCATCCCACTTTCTTCCCTCTGTTTTGCAGGTCAGCTCGTGCTAGAAGTGATTGGTGTCACTGTATGAATGTAAGGTCAGTCCAGGAGCA
>NW_011161635.1:0-412 GCF_000146605.3 Meleagris gallopavo | reverse complement strand
TTGGGGAGATTGTTGGAGGTGGGAGGCTCAGGAGTCCCTCCAGTAATAGGTACGTACGTGGCCTACTGGGCGCGGTGGTCAACACTCCGATTTTCATTGCTAAAGGGACTCCCATCATGTCCCTATGGCAGATCAGGACACCTCCTTTGCTGCCTGATATTATGATGCAGCCGCAACCATCCGGCCGGAAAATGTGGTACAGGCGGCCAGGACGTGCCCCTGTACAAGCGGAACTGTTGACCCAGGATAGAAACACGGCCTGTATTTTGCCCTGGAGGGCAGACCTTCCCCTCTTGCTACCTCTGAAAACATCTGTATTTCTCCCCGTGAGTCTTTGAGCCTTCAGGATCCCCGGAAGGAATGAAATGTCATCAAAACGTTCCAGTGTTACTGTCAGATCATGTGTAACACC
>NW_011161634.1:0-422 GCF_000146605.3 Meleagris gallopavo | reverse complement strand
CCTCCTGCTTATGCGCTCCCTTCGAGTCTTGGAAGGCTGTCATGAGCTATCTCCAGAGCTTCTCTTCTCCCACACAAACAATCCCAGTTCCGTCAACATTTCTTTCTAAGAGAGGTGCTCCAGCCCTCTGATCATCTTCGTGGCCCTTCTCTGGACCTGCTCCAAAAGCCCCACATCATTCCCGTGCTGGAGCCCCAGGCCTGGACGCAGTGCTGCACATGGGGCCGCACCAGAGCCGAGTCGAGGGGGACAATCACCTCCCTCTCCCTGCTGGTCGCTCCTCTTTGAATGCAGCCCAGGATACAGTTGGCCTTCTGGGCTGCAAGTGCACACTACTGGCTTATGTCCAGCTCTTTGTCCACCAGGATCCCCGAGTCCTCCGCAGGGCTGCTCCCAAGGGCTTCTACGCCCAGTTTGTACAA
>NW_011161633.1:0-477 GCF_000146605.3 Meleagris gallopavo | reverse complement strand
GAGGGGGACAATCACCTCCCTCTCCCTGCTGGTCGCTCCTCTTTGAATGCAGCCCAGGATACAGTTGGCCTTCTGGGCTGCAAGTGCACACTACTGGCTTATGTCCAGCTCTTTGTCCACCAAGATCCCCGAGTCCTCCGCAGGGCTGCTCCCAAGGGCTTCTACGCCCAGTTGGTACAAGCATCTGGGTTTCCCCTTCATCAGGGACATCAACAGTGGGGTTGAGTGCACCCTAAGGACACCAAAGCTGTGGGCTGCAGTGACACAGCAGAGGGACGGGATGCCATCCACAGAGACCTCAACAGGCTGAGCAGTGGCCACAAATCCAAGTGCAGGGTCAGTAGCTGGGATGAGGGAACACCCACCACCAAAACATGCTAGGGGATGAAAGGACTGAGCGTAGTCCTGCTCCATAAGGCCTGGGAGTACTGGTGGGTGGGAGCTGGACACAAGCCAGCAATGGGCCCTTCCAGCCCA
>NW_011161632.1:0-641 GCF_000146605.3 Meleagris gallopavo | reverse complement strand
TTCTTTTTTTCTTTCAGGGCTGTGATCTTCTCTTTTTGGGGGATCCCAAGTGCGCTGAAGGGCTGCTAGGTGTAAGAGCAGCATCTGAATCTGGAGACTGCTTCCTTTGGGGTGTGGGGTGAGCCCTTAGAATGGGGGTGAGTGATTCCTGCTTTCTTTCAGAGCTGTGAGCTCTGCTTTTCTGGAGGATCTCAAGCTGGATGGCTGTCATTAATAGGGCTATGTGCTAATGCGGTGGGTGTTTTTAAGGGCATTGTGTGCATCCTTGTTGTGTTTTAATTATGTTCTGCGTCTCGTCTGATTTCATTTTGCAGCCTGATGGAGTTGAAGGATTGCCTGGGCTCCTCCAGTCAGTGGTGTGAGATGTGTCCAGCTGGTAATGAACATCATGCACCCCATGTTGGTGCGCTGCTTGTATGCAGGTAGGTTTGCGATGTGATCCGACTCCCGCATGCTGACCATCCACAGCTAGATCAAGTTGCTCAGAGTCTGAGCCAGGCTCACCTTGAAAGGGCCAGCACATCCACCATGTCTCTGGCAACCTGTGCCACTGCCTCAGCACCCTCACTGTACAAGACATTTTCCTTAGATTTCACCTCCATTTTCCCTTGTTCTTTCCTTGAGGTGTTGAAAGGCTGTTA
>NW_011161631.1:0-500 GCF_000146605.3 Meleagris gallopavo | reverse complement strand
AAGAACTGTAGCCATCAATACGTGGACTGTGGTTCACTACTTGGACTGTAAGCTTGCGGCAATGCCTCCATGATTGATAGTTGAAAGGCATTAATTTCCTACATACCCAGCAGATACGTCAAGTACGGAAGGTTTAGAACATTCTGAAGTGTTCTTGCTGGATTTTGGAACCACTTCCGTTCTATCTGAGCATTTTCTGTGGCATTTCTTGTTTCATGTCATATGTGACAGAATTGTGAACTCACTGTCTTTTGAATTTGTTTTACTGTTTCCTGGAAAACAGTGTGAATAATGTCAGCCATGAAAGATCTCCTCTGTAAACAGAAAGAAATTGTCTTCTAAACGCAGACATCGAACCCTTCCTACAGTAGATAAGCCAGCAATTATCTGTATTTATGGAGTCCTGCGTTTAAGCGGCATATGCAGGAGAGAAATACGACTGGGAAGATGAGGGTGCAACAATTTTCCTGATACAGAAGCAGGGCAATTGCAGTGGTATG
>NW_011161630.1:0-603 GCF_000146605.3 Meleagris gallopavo | reverse complement strand
ATTAAGAAGAGCGTGTCCAGCAGGTCGAAGGGAGGTGATCCTCCCCCTCTACTCTGCCCTGGTAAGGCCTCATCTGGAGTACTGTGTCCAGTTCTGGGCTCCCCAGTACAAAAAAGACAGGGATTCTCTTGGAAAGAGTCCAGCGGAGGGCCACAAAGATGGTGAAGGGCCTGGAGCATCTCCCCTATGAAGAAAGGCTGAGTGAACTGGGTCTGTTTAGCCTTGAGAAAAGAAGACTGAGAGGGGACCTGATCCAGGTTTATAAATATCTGAGGTGTGGCGGCCACAGTGGTGAGGCCAGTCTCTTTTCAGTGGTACGTGGAGACAGGACGAGGGGAAACGGACATAAGCTGCAGCATAGGAAGTTTCGCACGAATGTGCGTAAGAACTTCTTCACGGTGAGGGTGACGGAGCACTGGAACAGGCTGCCCAGGGACGGTTGTGGAGTCTCCTTCTCTGGAGATATTCCAAGTCTCGCCTGGACGCCTACCTGTGCAACGTGGTGTAGGGAACCTGCTTTGGCAGGGGGGTTGGTCTCAATGATCTCTAGAGGTCCCTTCCAACCCCTACAATTCTGTGATTACTGTGATTCACAACTACAGA
>NW_011161629.1:0-559 GCF_000146605.3 Meleagris gallopavo | reverse complement strand
TTGGTCGAGCACGACCTCCCCTTCGGTGAACCCATGCTGACTACTCCTGATAACCTCCTTTCTCCCAGTTGTCTGGAGATGGTATCCAGCACAAGCTGTTCCATCACCTTTCCAGGGACGGAGGTGAGGCTGACAGGCCTATAATTACCCGGATCTTCCTTCTTGCCTTTTTGAAGACCGGAGTGACATTGGCTATCCTCCAGTCTTCAGGGACCTCCCCTGTTGTCCAAGACCTCTCAAAAATGATGGAGAGCGGTTCGGCAATGACCTCCGCCAGCTCCCTCAGCACACGTGGATGCACCCCATCAGGTCCCATGGACTTGTGGACCTTAGTACTGCCTAGGCGCTCACGCACGTCCTCTTTCCTGACTAAAGGGAAGTCTCCCATTCCCCAGACCCTCTCACCAACCTCCAGGGTGTGGGATTCCTGCAGGGGAGCCTTTTCACTGAAGACAGAAGTAAAGAAGGCATTCAGTATCTCTGCCTTCTCAGCATCCCCCGTTACGAGGACCTCCCCCTCACTTAGTAAGGGGCCCACATTCTCCCTAGTTTTCCTTTT
>NW_011161628.1:0-540 GCF_000146605.3 Meleagris gallopavo | reverse complement strand
AGTCCCCAGGTTGATCCTGTGGGCCCCTGGAAGGATCTGTAAGCTCCCACGTATGGGGGGCTGGGGACACTGTGAGCAGCTCGAGGACTTCCCAGGGGAAGTGGGGACAGCGCGTCAAGGTGTCACATCCCCAAAGTTGGGGACGCCCCAGAGTGTGACACCCTGAAGCTGGGGACACCCCTATGTCATCCCCACAGTGTCACAGCCCAAAGCTGCCAACAAATCTGTGTCACCCCAATGGTGTCCCACCCCAAAGTTGAGGACACCCCCCCGTGTCACACCACGAAGCTGGGGACCCCTCTCTGTCACTCCAACGGCGTGACAGGTTGGCGTTGGGGACACCCCACAGACTCAAAGCCCAGGGCCCCATCCAGCCTGGCCTTGAACACCTCCAGGGATGGACGGGGCATCCACAGCCTCTCTGGGCAGCTGTTCCTGCACCTCACCGCTCTCATAGCAAAGAACTTCCCCCTGACATCCAACCTAAATCTTCCCTGCCTCAACTTCAAACCATTTTCCCTGGTCCTGCTGTTATCTGCC
>NW_011161627.1:0-573 GCF_000146605.3 Meleagris gallopavo | reverse complement strand
TGATGTCCCTGATGAAGGGGAAACCCAGATGCTTGTACCAACTGGGCGTAGAAGCCCTTGGGAGCAGCCCTGCGGAGGACTCGGGGATCCTGGTGGACAAAGAGCTGGACATAAGCCAGTAGTGTGCACTTGCAGCCCAGAAGGCCAACTGTATCCTGGGCTGCATTCAAAGAGGAGCGACCAGCAGGGAGAGGGAGGTGATTGTCCCCCTCGACTCGGCTCTGGTGCGGCCCCATGTGCAGCACTGCGTCCAGGCCTGGGGCTCCAGCACAGGAGTGATGTGGAGCTTTTGGAGCAGGTCCAGAGAAGGGCCACGAAGATGATCAGAGGGCTGGAGCCCCTCTCTTAGAAACAAATGTTGAGGGAACTGGGATTGTTTCTGTGGGAGAAGAGAAAGCTCTGGAGATAGCTCATGACAGCCTTCCAAGACTCGAAGGGAGCGCATAAGCAGGAGGGGGCAACGGCTGTTTAGGAGGGTGGATAGTGATAGGACAAGGGGAAATGGTTTTCAAGTGAGACAGGGGAGGTTTAGGTTGGTTCTTAGGAGGCAGCTTTTCACGCACAGGGTGGTGA
>NW_011161626.1:0-790 GCF_000146605.3 Meleagris gallopavo | reverse complement strand
AGAAGCCATTGTGGAAGCATGAGAGAGGGCAACATGGGCAGCTGATGGCAGCAGGGTGATTGATATGTGTCTGTGTGAATAAATGGTGGTGGCTTAGAGCTGAGTGAATTCCTTCGAGAGGCAAAAAGTGTGTCTCAGCTTTTGCCGGAGATAGCATTTTGTTTGCTGATGCTCAGCAGAATTTAGAGCTGTCAGGCAGATTGGGGTTCACCTACCATGTGGGTGGGAACAGGGCTGTAATGTTTTTGTGAGTGCGCTGCAGTTTAAACATCAGTTTCTGTTGTGGTTGTAGAACAGTGTCTTTTGTTTTTGGGGGTGGCATGGGCTGACAGGACAACGCTGCTCCTGGTGTCTGTGAAATCAACACACAATCTGTTGTTGTAGGGACGGAGCCTGAGCGGCCTGGGGATGGTGCTGGGCATGGGGGAAAATGGAAAGCCTCCCAGGTAAGAAGCTCTTCTGAGCTGTGGTGTGGCAAACTGAAGAAACTATGCTTGAAGACCAGAAGCTTGTGGTTGACTGTGCTAAAATCTTCCTCCAAGGAGATGCTCTTCAGGTATTTCTTATTTCCTTTTTGTCAGAAGCTGATGCAAAAGCAGTCTTCCTGTGAAGTGCAGGGGAGGAGCACAGAGTGTGGCACAGCACCTAAGAGAGGTACAGACACACAGCAGGCATCTGGGTTTGGTGCGCTGTCTTTCTAGTTAGGCTTTCTGTCCTTCCCTGGGACTGTTGCTGCATGTTGCTTGAGGTCTTAATCCCTGGGATTTACAGTTACCTTTCCTGTCCTGAT
>NW_011161625.1:0-442 GCF_000146605.3 Meleagris gallopavo | reverse complement strand
CTCTGGGAACTAAGCAGCACAAGGAATGTTGCTGCTGTCCCAGTGCATCAGTGTCACTGCCTTGAGTTAATTTGCTATCCGATTCCTGTGATATAAACGAAGCCAAAACTGGAGGCAAAGCCCTACGGTACAGGAAAAAGGAAACTGTAACCTCTAACGTGCCTATGACTCTTCAGAGTGGGGGGAAGTTGTTCACAGAGGGAGCTGAGGCCCTGGCACTGCTGCCCAACAGGCCGTGGGTGCCCCATCTCTGCAGGTGCGCTCGACTCAGCTCCCATTGCAGTGAGTGGAGACAAAGGGAGGGACGTGGCTGCTGACGCTCAAACGCGGTGGCACCGCAGGGCAGCGGTGCTTTCACCCTGGAAAGCCACCAGACATCCACCTGCTGGCTGTCTCCCGTCACACATCCGCCTGTCACAGCAGCACAGGGGCCTCCGGTCCT
>NW_011161624.1:0-490 GCF_000146605.3 Meleagris gallopavo | reverse complement strand
AACTGCTGCTGACAAGGTCACTGACACAAAGCCATTACCTGTGGGGACTTCCGCTCAGGAGGCTGAAATAACTGCCTTGACAAGAACCTGAAATATATGGACAGATGCTAAATGTGCTTGGGGGTGGTACCCACTCATGGCACCATCTGGAAAGAGCGAGGGTTGCTTACGCACAAGGACAACAAATTCAGCATGATGTAAATCTGCCAAAGAGCAGCGTGGTCTGTCATGCATTGTGAAGGACATCAGAAGAGTGACACTGAACAGGAAACTGGGAACACGATGGCGGATCGGGGACAAAACAGGCAGCTGAGGAAAGAAATTGGTGAACTGGCTTTAAATTCCAGACGGTAAACTTAAAATATCTGAATCTTAGCCAGAACCTATGAGATATTCTAAAGAGGATGGGAATCTAATGAATGATTTAGAAGGGAAGAGAGCAAGCTGACAGAATGGGTGTATACCCAGACGTACACGTTGTTGTGCCCTT
>NW_011161623.1:0-608 GCF_000146605.3 Meleagris gallopavo | reverse complement strand
CAGACCATCGCAAGCCTGGGGAAGGGGGCGTGACCCCAACCGGTCACGGAACCCCCCTCGGGGGGAGGGGGCTCCCCTAACCTGCCACTCTCCAGCTGTCATGGCAGGTAAGGCAGCAGGCTCCCCTGCTCTGATGCTCCAGCTGACCCCAGCGCCCAGATCTCACCCTCGTGACCCCAGATCTCACCCCCGTGACCCCAGATCTCACCCCCGTGACCCCAGATCCCACCCCCGTGACCCGGATCTCACCCAAGTGCCCCGAGTCTCAGCCCAGCACCCCTTCTGGCATTTCCCCACAGAGAGATTCCCTCGAGGAGAGCTGACGGTGCCTCTGACACCCGACGCCATTTTCGCTACTGCGACTGTGCCGCCACCGGACCCCGCCTGTATGCAGCCCACCATCCGCGGACCGATGCCGGTACCACCCCAACCCTTCCCTGTCCCCACTGCCGTCCACCTGGCACCTCAGGCCTCTGCCTGCCCTGGGCTACCAGCTGTCTGGGGACGGGCAGCGCAGCTCCCACCCGGGGGGCCACCCCCAACCCCGGCTCAGCTGCCACCCGGGGGCCTGACCCCAGCTGCGGGGCCGCACTTACCGGTGCTGCTGC
>NW_011161622.1:0-874 GCF_000146605.3 Meleagris gallopavo | reverse complement strand
TCTACTCGGCTCTGGTGTGCGGCCCCATGTGCAGCACTGCGTCCAGGCCTGGGGCTCCAGCACGGGAATGATGTGGAGCTTTTGGAGCAGGTCCAGAGAAGGGCCACGAAGATGATCAGAGGGCTGGAGCACCTCTCTTAGAAAGAAATGTTGAGGGAACTGGGATTGTTTGTGTGGGAGAAGAGAAAGCTCTGGAGATAGCTCATGACAGCCTTCCAAGACTCGAAAGGGAGCGCATAAGCAGGAGGGGGCAACGGCTGTTTAGGAGGGTGGATAGCGATAGGACAAGGGGAAATGGTTTTCAAGTGAGACAGGGGAGGTTTAGGTTGGTTATTAGGAGGCAGCTTTTCACGCACAGGGTGGTGACGCACTGGAATGTGTGCTTGAGAGTCACTTCCAGGATGATCTGCTCCATGATCCGTGACCAGCACAGAGGTGAGACTGACATGCTGATAGTTCCCCGCGTCACACTTTCTATCCTTCCTAAGAGGTGTGCTGTCACCTTTTTTCTCCTCACCAGGGACTTGACCTGACTGCCTCGACTTGTGAAATACCATGGAGAGTGGCTCGGTGACTGCAGCGGTGAATTCCCTCGGAACTCTGGGACTCATCTCGTCAGGACCCAAGGACTCCTGGATGTTTGGGTCCTCAGGTGGTCCAGAACCTGATCTCCCATGGCAGTGTGGGATGGGAAGGGGTCTGTGGGACTGAGGAAGCAATGGCAGTCCCCACCTCACCAAAGCAAAGATGAGGGCTGTGCATAATGAGCAGTTCTCAGACAAGATGGAAGCCAAAATGGTGTTGGGTACCTGAGCCTTCTCTGGTGGTAAGCAACATGGTGCACAGAGTGCAGCCATGTGCTCCGAGCAAGGAG
>NW_011161621.1:0-606 GCF_000146605.3 Meleagris gallopavo | reverse complement strand
GACAGCACACCTCTTAGGAAGGATAGAAAGTGTGACGCGGGGAACTACCAGCATGTCAGTCTCACCTCTGTGCTGGACACGGATCATGGAGCAGATCATCCTGCAAGTGACTCTCAAGCACACATTCCAGTGCGTCACTACCCTGGGCGTGAAAAGCTGCCTCCTAATAACCAACCTAAACCTCCCCTGTCTCACTTCAAACCATTTCCCCTTGTCCTATTGCTATCCACCCTCCTAAACAGCCGTTGCCCCCTCCTGCTTATGCGCTCCCTTCGAGTCTTGGAAGGCTGTCATGAGCTATCTCCAGAGCTTTCTCTTCTCCCACAGAAACAATCCCAGTTCCCTCAACATTTCTTTCTAAGAGAGGTGCTCCAGCCCTCTGATCATCTTTGTGGCCCTTCTCTGGACCTGCTCCAAAAGCTCCACATCATTCCCGTGCTGGAGCCCCAGGCCTGGACGCAGTGCTGCACATGGGGCCGCACACCAGAGCCGAGTCGAGGGGGACAATCACCTCCCTCTCCCTGCTGGTCGCTCCTCTTTGAATGCAGCCCAGGATACAGTTGGCCTTCTGGGCTGCAAGTGCACACTACTGGCTTATGTCCAGCT
>NW_011161620.1:0-461 GCF_000146605.3 Meleagris gallopavo | reverse complement strand
GGTTACCAGGTCCATGGGCACACTCATCTAGGGAGTGCTGACTCAGCCTGAGATGCCCAGCCCACAGAAGAAGTGGGTGTGCTGGCAAACCACCCCAAGCCACGCCCTTTTTTGACAGATCTTCCTTTTCTATTTATTGCTTGGCTCCGCTCTTCCCACTCATCTTCCCTTCCAAAAAGGGGGAAGCCTATAAAGGCAAAGTGCCCTTCAACACTTCAGCTGTCTGCCTCTTGCTGTGCTTGGCACAGCCCAGCCACTTTTTCATTCACCTGTAATAATCATTACTACCACTATTACTCTCAGTATCACCCATTATTGTAACTAAAGAGAAAAAGACACCCCTCCATCCTCACACATCCAGGTCTTGCCTTGTTACATTTTGATGTTGGCTGCTCCAGGTGGTTTCCAGGACTAAAGTGCCCAAATCCAAATGCAATCAGGATGGTGATGTGAAGCTCCTG
>NW_011161619.1:0-1031 GCF_000146605.3 Meleagris gallopavo | reverse complement strand
AAACCACTTACCCATTCCAAGGACCAATACTCCCCACACTCTCAAGTGAAGGAAGCAGCTTCCAGGTCCAAATACCTACCAGCCCTTAAGTACGCTCAGGGTTCCCTGCTAAAAACAGAGAGAGCAGCTCCACAATGGAGGAGGAAAAAATAATAAAAAATACATTCACTCCATCACCAAAGAACAAGGCATACTCCAAAGGAAGCACTCCCCAGGTTCAGATGCTGCCCCTACTCTTCCCAGCCCTTACATGGGATCAGGGAGGGGTGGAGCCTGGCTCTGCCCCACTCCACAGCCAAACTGCCCCCAGCTGTGCTCGCAGGGCTGCACCCCGCCCCAGGTGTTGCCACAAAAACAGGAGGGCAAGGGAATGCCCAGGCAAAGGCAAGGGCCAAGAGAACATGGAAGGAAATGCCAAGGATGACGGCCCAGACAATACGGCAGGGAACGCCAAAACTGAATGCCGACATGAATGTGGCAAACACAAAAGCCAAGGGTCATTAGGCCAAGAGAATGGGGCAAGGAACACAAAAAATAGGAGGACAAGAGAATGTAATAGTGAAAACAGTGCAAGACCAGAGACAAGCAAGACACAGAACAAAGAGGATAGGCAGCCTTCTGGGCACCATGAAGCGCAATTCAGAGCTCTGGGGGAACCCTATTGTGCCGGGCTCTGGAATGGGTAAACGCTGGCGGTGCGCATCGCCTTACCTGCTGGGCAGACAATGACCAGTCAGCAAAGTGAGTTCCGGGGCATGCCGGGAAATGCACATTCCACTTCCTTGCTGTTTCCACAGAGACCAACACATCTCTCCGTGCACTTGTTACGGCACTTGGGAGCACCGCAGCTCTGCTGCCACCTGTTGGACACAATACAGTCATGAAGGCACTGCCCTGCATCCGGGCCTCTTGCACAAACCTGTGCTCCTTGCTCGGAGCACATGGCTGCACTCTGTGCACCATGTTGCTTACCACCAGAGAAGGCTCAGGTACCCAACAACATTTTGGCTTCCATCTTGTCTGAGAACTGC
>NW_011161618.1:0-373 GCF_000146605.3 Meleagris gallopavo | reverse complement strand
GCAGAGCTCACAGCTCTGAAAGAAAGCAGGAATCACTCACCCCATTCTAAGGGCTCACCCCACACCCCAAAGGAAGCAGTCTCCAGATTCACATGCTGCTCTTACACCTAGCAGCCCTTCAGCGCACTTGCCATCCCCCAAAAAGACAAGATCACAGCCCTGAAAGAAAAAAAGAAACCACTTACCCCATTCCAAGGACCAATACTCCCCCACACTCTCAAGTGAAGGAAGCAGCTTCCAGGTCCAAATACCTACCAGCCCTTAAGTACGCTCAGGGTTCCCTGCTAAAAAACAGAGAGAGCAGCTTCACAATGGAGGAGAAAAAAAAAAAAAATCACTCACTCCATCACCAAAGAACAAGGCATACTCCAAA
>NW_011161617.1:0-760 GCF_000146605.3 Meleagris gallopavo | reverse complement strand
TCTGGGAGTAAGTGTCATCATGAGGAATGTAATGGAGTGTAATTGGGAGGAACTGGGAGGAATTTCTCGGAGTCGTGGTCTTTGTGGGTGCATATGTCCCATTTAGGGAAGGAAAGGAGTATTTCTTAGCAGAACTGCCATAGCATTTAGGGAAAATGTCCTATGCTTGGGAGAGAAGTGGTATTTGTGGGAGAAGATGTCTCCTATTCTTGGTTGCAAGTGTCCTATTTGGACTTGGCATCTAGTCTTTTTGGGAGAAAACGTGCGGTAGTTTGAAGAAAACAGGTATGCCTGGGAGAAAATATCATCTTTTTGGAAGAACAGGCCCAAGTTCCAAGTGAAATGTGGTATTTTCTGGGAGAAAAATGACAAGTACGTGGGAGAAAAGTGGACAATTGTGGGAAAGACTGACTTCTCTTGGAGGGCAAGTGTGGCATTTTTGGTGTGAAAGGGTCCTTTGGGGAGAAAACGGGGTAGTAGATGGGAGAAAATAGTCCTGTTGAGGAGTGTCCAGCAGTATTTTTGTAGAGAAAAGGGAAGGTACTTGTCAGAAAAGTAGCTCTTTCTGGGAGAGAGTAGCATAGTTGGTTGGAAAATGCCACCCATTTGTGAGAATGCTGCTTTGTTTCCGGGAGAAAATAGCATTCTTTGTGGAGAAGATGTCCTCTTTTGGATGGAAAAGTAGTATTAGTGGGAGAAGCTGTCCAATGTTTGGGCCCAAGGTAGCATTACTGGGAGGTAATGTCATTGTATTGGAGAA
>NW_011161616.1:0-513 GCF_000146605.3 Meleagris gallopavo | reverse complement strand
AATCTGACTCCAGTCCCTCCCTGGGCACTCTGTCCCAGGGCCCAACCACTCCTTTGGAGAAGGTTTTCCTGACATCCAGCCCGAAAGATCTCCTGTTGCTTTCCAGGTTCTTTCATTTCTTCACAAAGCTGTTTCCAAATCTTCATCTGGAGGCAGCATGTGAACCTCATGGGATTCAACAAGGTCAAGTGTAGGGTGTTGCACCTGGGTCGGGGCAATCCCAGATATACGTGCAGACCGGGAGAAGAACTCCTCGAGGGCAGCCCTGCTGAGAAGGACGCAGGCGTCCTGGCGGGCAAAAAGCTTCACCTGAGCCAGCAGTGAGAGCTGGGCTTGTTCAGTCTGGAGAAGAGAATACTCTGGGGACACCTGATGTGGCCTTCCAGGAATTAGATGGGAACTGCTAAGCAGGAGGGAAGGCAGCTTTTAACATGGGGAGAGAGCAACAGAGCAAAGGGGAAGAGTTTTCAACAAAAAGAGTGGAGAGTTAGTTCAGGTACCAGAGAGAAATTT
>NW_011161615.1:0-579 GCF_000146605.3 Meleagris gallopavo | reverse complement strand
TGGGATGAGGTTCAACAAGGCTGCGTAGAGGAAATGGACCTGGGGGTGTTGGTTGATGCTCGGCTGAACACGAGCCAGCAGTGTGCCCGGGTGGCCAAGAAGGCCAATGGCCTCCTGGCCTGCATCAGAACAGCGTTGCCTGCAGGAGCAGGGCAGTGATCGTCCCCTGTACTGAGATCTGGTGAGGCCGCACCTCGAGTACTGCGTCCAGTTCTGGGCCCTCACTGCAAGAAAGACATTGAGGCCCTGGAGCGGGTTCAAAGAAGGGCAACAAAACTGGTGAGGGGTCTGGAGCACAAATCCTACGGGGAGGGGCTGAAGGAGCTGGGATTGTTCAGTCTGGAGAAGAGGAGGCTCAGGGGAGACCTCACTGCACTCTACAGCTTCCTGAAGGGAGGTTGTGATGTGGAGGGGTTTGGCCTCTTCTCCCAGGCAACAAACAGGAGCCGAGGAAATGGCCGCAAGTTGCAGCAGAGGAGGTTTAGGTTGGACATAAGGAAGAACTTTTTCTCTCAGGCACTGCAATGGCTGCCCAGGGAGGCGGTGGAGTCGCCGTCCCTGGCAGCGTTCGAGAGGCGT
>NW_011161614.1:0-429 GCF_000146605.3 Meleagris gallopavo | reverse complement strand
TAATTCTTTGTAGGTTTCTTTTTTCTCTTTTCTGTTTGTTGTCATTACATTCTGCTTTTTCCTCCCCTTCCCTGTCTGTATCCTTGTTCGCTTGCCTGCCTGCTTCCTCTTAACTTTGCCTTTATGGCTTTGCTTTGCTCTGTCTTCTTTTATTCTAATTTGGATGTTTTTTACTGCTCGTTTTGTTTCACTCATTTCATTATTGCTCTTTTCTTGGCATTATTTTTTTCTTCTTCTCATTTCTCTACTTTTCAAATTGATTTTTCTTTGGTTTCCTTCCTTTTCATTGATTTCCCTTTTATTTCCATTGCTTTGTCCATTGCTTTGCTTTGCTCTTTTATTTTCCTTTCATACCTTTTCTTTGCGCTGCTCTGCATTCCTTAATGGTTTTCTCTCTTTGCTTTGGTTTCCTTTCTGCTTTGCTTTGCT
>NW_011161613.1:0-526 GCF_000146605.3 Meleagris gallopavo | reverse complement strand
GAAGAAAGCAAAGCAAAACGAGGTACGAGAAATACAACAGGAAAGCCAATGAATTCAATGCACTAGCACGGCAGAGCAAGAAGCCTAGCAAAGTAAACAGATACAAACGCTCAGCAGGGCTTCGCAATGGAAAGAAAGAAGGAAAATTTAACAGCAGTGCAAGGCCACGATGCCAACAAAAACCTAAGAGCAAACCAAAGCCAAGCAACACCACAAAAAGTAAAAGAAGGACCAAGTGCTGAAATGCCAAGGAACCAAAGCAAAAGCACTTGAAATCCTCACAAACAGAGGGGAATACGCTCAGGAAAGGAAAAAGCACTTCCAAGAACAGAAACAGAAGGGAAAAAAAAATCAACACCACTGAAAAAAAGCCCAATGCATTGCAATGCAAAGGAGCAGGAAACCAAGGCAGAAACCACAGAAAAACAACACGGAAAACCAACCGAGGAAACCAACATCAACCCATGCAGCAGCAGCAGAAGCCTCTGCAGCAACATGAAAAAACAAAGAATACACGGTCATGGCG
>NW_011161612.1:0-515 GCF_000146605.3 Meleagris gallopavo | reverse complement strand
TTAAGCACTGTCTACAGAGCAGCTTGAGCCTGCTCAGGGGAAAAGCTTTTTGAGTTTTAGAGCAAGTGATAGAAGGCAAGGAGATAGGGTATGTGTAGATGGCAGGCTCTTACGGTAAGCTAGGGAGGGCATAAGGACATGGGGCAACTCTCAGAGGTTACAGAAATAGGAGTGATCTCTTCACCAGCAGGAGACTGTTCATTTTAACCCTGGCAACCAGGTCCGCTGGACAAAAAGTTAATGCTGCTGGACAGAATCCACCACAAATAAATGAAAAGAAGTATGCCATAAGTTTACTTTCAGGGCTTTTATTTAATCTGCCTAACGCAAGAGATTCTGAGCATTCTCTGCTTAAGACAACTATCGTCTATCGACTTACGTCTGCTTTTCTTCTGAATTTTAGCCTGAGAGATTGGCAACTTTTGCTTTGTTCCCTAAAGCGCGGCTGGGAATATTTCCTGAAATCTCTCACTCATAACAATCTGTGTACTAAGGTATAGTGAAAGGAAGCCTGG
>NW_011161611.1:0-465 GCF_000146605.3 Meleagris gallopavo | reverse complement strand
TCTCGTTGCATCCCTGCAGGCCCTGACTACATTCCTATATTCTTCCCAAGTGGTCAGACCCTTTTTCCACATTTCATGGACCTTCTTCTTTCCTTTGAGCTTGCGCATGAGCTCCTTTCTCATCCACAAAGGTCTCCTGCCACCTTTTCCCGATTTCTTGCTCACAGGGACGCACCGATCCTGAGCTTGGAAGAAGAGCTGTTTAAATGCTGACCAGCTCTCAGAGGCCCCCTTACCTTCTAACACCAAGCCCATGGGATAGCTCCAAGTAGGTCCCGAAAGAGATCGAAGTTGGCTCTCCTAAAGTCCAGGGTAGCAATCCTACTTATTGCTTTGCTTCTTCCGCTCAGGATCTTGAACTCCACCATCTCATGATCACTACAACCCAAACTGCCCCCAACCTTTACTTCCTTAACAAGTCCATCCCTGTTGGTGAGAATAAGGTCCAGTAACACCCCGCCCCGC
>NW_011161610.1:0-634 GCF_000146605.3 Meleagris gallopavo | reverse complement strand
AGAGACCTCAACAGGCTGAGCAGTGGGCACAAATCCAAGTGCAGGGTCAGTAGCTGGGATGAGGGAACAGCCACCACCAAAACATGCTAGGGGATGAAAGGACTGAGCGTAGTCCTGCTCCATAAGGCCTGGGAGTACTGGTGGGTGGGAGCTGGACACAAGCCAGCAGTGGGCCCTTCCAGCCCAGAAAGCCAACCGTATCCTGGGCTGCATCCAAAGATGCGCAGTCAGCGGGCGAAGGGAGGAGATCCCCATCCCTCTGCTCTGCGCTGGTGAGGCCTCAGCTGCAGTGCTGTGTCCAGATGTGGAGTCCTCAGTGCAGGGAGACATGGAGCTGTGCGAGTGCATCCAGAGTACAGCCACACACACGAACCCAAGGATGGAACCCCTCTCCTGTAAGCAAGGAGAGCTGGGCTGTTCAGCCTCGTGGAGAAGTGAAGGCTCCAAGGGAACCTGGTAACAGCCTTTCAATACCTAAAGGAAAGAACAAGGGAAAATGGAGGTGAAATCTAAGGAAAATGTCTTGTACAGTGAGGGTGCTGAGGCAGTGGCACAGGTTGCCAGAGACATGGTGGATGTGCTGGCCCTTTCAAGGTGAGCCTGGCTCAGACTCTGAGCAACTTGATCTAGCTGT
>NW_011161609.1:0-520 GCF_000146605.3 Meleagris gallopavo | reverse complement strand
CTCAGGGCTCCAGAGATCCCCAGGATCCCTCAGTGTCCCTGTTCCAGTGCCACGCTTATTGTAACAGACTTCTTCCTTATGTCCAATCTAAAGACTCTGTCCCTTGCTTTTTGCAGCCCCCCTTGGGATACTGAAGGCCGCCCTTAGGAGGTCTCCCCGGAGCCTTCTCTTCTGCTGGCTGCCAAATTCGATGCATATCATGAAATTATCAGGTTAATGTATATATGTATAGAGATTTTTTTTTTCCCCTTCCAATTTTAATAGTAAACAGACTATTCTTTGAATTCATGATGAAATGCTAAAAATGTGTGCTCTCATTTTCTGCCAGTACTCGGCTGATGGAGTTTTTGGCCATTCTGTGGCATGCAATGCAATCAGCATGGAAGCGTCGTTTGTGGTTGTGGATTTTGAGTAAGATTTCTCACCCTCTGCTCATGATGGGTGAGAGTTCAGCTGTCCAAGGAGAAGACTTGAGCTCTGCTTTTCCAACGTGTATTTTTGTGTAAGTAGAATTGAACCG
>NW_011161608.1:0-833 GCF_000146605.3 Meleagris gallopavo | reverse complement strand
TCCTGTAAGCAAGGAGAGCTGGGCTGTTCAGCCTCCTGGAGAAGTGAAGGCTCCAAGGGAACCTGGTAACAGCCTTTCAATACCTAAAGGAAAGAACAAGGGAAAATGGAGGTGAAATCTAAGGAAAATGTCTTGTACAGTGAGGGTGCTGATGCAGTGGCACAGGTTGCCTTTCAAGGTGAGCCTGGCTCAGACTCTGAGCAACTTGATCTAGCTGTGGATGGTCAGCATGGGGGAGTCGAATCACATCGCAAACCTACCTGCATACAAGCAGCGCACCAACATGGGGTGCATGATGTTCATTACCTGCTGGACAGATCTCACACCACTGACTGGAGGAGCCCAGGCAATCCTTCAACTCCATCAGGCTGCAAAATGAAATCAGAAGAGACGCAGAACAGAATTTAAAACACAACAAGGATGCACACAATGCCCTTAAAAAACAACGCAAGGATGCAATTAGCACATAGCCCATTAATGACAGCCATCCAGCTTGAGATCCTCCAGAAAAGCAGAGCTCACAGCTCTGAAAGAAAGCAGGAATCACTCACCCCATTCTAACGGCTCACCCCACACCCCAAAGGAAGCAGTCTCCAGATTCAGATGCTGCTCTTACACCTAGCAGCCCTTCAGCGCACTTGCGATCCCCCAAAAGACAAGATCACAGCCCTGAAAGAAAAAAAGAAACCACTTACCCCATTCCAAGGACCAATACTCCCCCACACTCTCAAGTGAAGGAAGCAGCTTCCAGGTCCAAATACCTACCAGCCCTTAAGTACGCTCAGGGTTCCCTGCTAAAAAACAGAGAGACCAGCTCCACAATGGAGGAGAAA
>NW_011161607.1:0-528 GCF_000146605.3 Meleagris gallopavo | reverse complement strand
TGCTTACCACCAGAGAAGGCTCAGGTACCCAACAACATTTTAGCTTCCATCTTGTCTGAGAACTGCTCATTATGCACAGCCCTCATCTTTGCTTTGCTTTGGTGAGTGGGGACTGCCATTGCTTCCTCAGTCCCACACACCCCTTCCCATCCCACACTGCCATGGCAGATCAGGTTCTGGACCACCTGAGGACCCAAACAGCCAGGAGCTTTGGGTCCTGACGAGATGAGTCCCAGAGTTCCGAGGGAATTCACCGCTGCAGTCACCGAGCCACTCTCCATGGTATTTCAGAAGTCGAGGCAGTCAGGTCAAGTCCCTGGTGAGGAGAAAAAAGGTGACAGCACACCTCTCAGGAAGGATAGAAAGTGTGACGCGGGGAACTACCAGCATGTCAGTCTCACCTCTGGGCTGGTCACGGATCATGGAGCAGATCATCCTGGAAGTGACTCTCAAGCACACATTCCAGTGCGTCACCACCCTGTGCGTGAAAAGCTGCCTCCTAAGAACCAACCTAAACCTCCCCTGTCT
>NW_011161606.1:0-422 GCF_000146605.3 Meleagris gallopavo | reverse complement strand
CTCTTGGAGCTCGTTTGAGGGCTGACTGCCGCGGGGGAAGGGGTTTCTTTCTTGGCAGTTTCTCCACTGTGGGGTTTGTTCTGTGGGTGTAAATCCTTGGAGGTGAGTGGGTGGGCGAGTCCTTTTCCTACCTTCTTAATATACTGCCATTGCACTGGTGTTTCTGCTGTTACTTATGTTATGGCTTTCTTTATTTGTCTTTGTGTGTGTGTGTGTGTGTGTGTGCTGGTGCAGGGGGGGGAGGGGGCCGGGGGCCGGGGCCGTCACGGCCGGGCCAGGTTTCCATTTCTTTGTGTACTGGTGTGTTGTTAAAACACGTTCTCTCCGTGTTTGTTGTCATCCCCCTTTCTTCCCCTCTGTTTTGCAGGTCAGCTCGTGCTAGAAGTGATGGTGTCACTGTATGAATGAAGGTCAGTCCAGGT
>NW_011161605.1:0-496 GCF_000146605.3 Meleagris gallopavo | reverse complement strand
GGGCACCCACAACCTCCTTGGGCAACCTGTTCCAGTGCCTCACCACCCTCTGAGCGAAAACCTTCCTCCTCATACCTAACCTAAACCTCCCCTGTCTCAGTTTAAAAGCATTCCTCCTTGTCCTGTCAATGCCAACCCATGTCATTCCCCCTCCTCTTTACACGCACCCTTCAAGTACTGGAAGGCCACAATGAGGTCTCCCTGGAGCCTTCTCTTCTCCAAGCTAAACAAGCCCAGTTCCCCTTTCTTCATAGCAGAGGTGCTCCAGCCCTCTGATCATCTTAGTGGCCCTCCTCTGGACCCCTTTCAAGAGCTCTGCATCTTTCCTGTGCTGGGGGCCCCATGACCTTTACACTCCCAGGGTGGGCAAGATGAAATATTGAAAGGGGCAGGATGACTTCCCTGGTCCTGCTCACCACACCATTCCTGATCCAAACCAGGATGTCATTGGCTTTCTTGGCCACCCGAGCACTCTGCTGGCTTCAGCAGACTGTCG
>NW_011161604.1:0-759 GCF_000146605.3 Meleagris gallopavo | reverse complement strand
TATTGCTAACGCCTTTTCTCCATTCCTTGACCAAGAATCTAGGCCACAGTTTGCTTTTACCTGGAGGGGCATTCAGTATACCTGGAATCGTTGCCCAGGGTGGAAACATAGCCCAACCATTTGCCATGGGTTGATCCAAGCTGCACTGGAACAGGGAGGTGCTCCTGAGCACTTACCAGTATATTGATGACATCATCGTGTGGGGCAACACAGCAAAGGAAGTTTTTGAGAAAGGAGAGCAAATAATCCAGATCCTTCTGCGTGCTGGTTTCGCTATTAAGCGAAGCAAAGTGAAAGGGCCTGCCCAGGAAATTCAGTTCCTAGGTATAAAGTGGCAAGATGGCCGTCGTCACATCCCAACAGATGTGATCAAACAAAATCAGTGCCATGTCTCCACCCACTAATAAGAAAGAGACACAATCGTTCCTGGGTGTAGTGGGTTTTTGGAGAATGCATGTTCCAAACTACAGCCTCATTGTAACGCCCCCTTTATCAGGTGACACGGAAGAAGAATGATTTTATGTGGGGTCCTGAGCAGCAGCAGGCTTTTGAGCAGATTAAACAAGAGATAGCCCGTGCCGTGGCCCTGGGGCCAGTACGGATGGAACAGGATGCGAAGAACATCCTCTACACTGCTGCTGGAGAGAAAGGTCCCACTTGGAGTTTGTGGCAAAGAGCCTCAGGAGAGACTCGAGGCCGACCCCTGGGATTCTGGAGTCGGGCGTACAGAGGGTCTGAAGAGTGCTACACTCCAACTGA
>NW_011161603.1:0-662 GCF_000146605.3 Meleagris gallopavo | reverse complement strand
CCTCATCAGCCTCCTCATCCTGATCAGGGGGGCCTGTAGTACACCCCCACAACAGTGTCACCCTTACCAGCCTGCCCCTTGATTCTCACCCATAAGCTCTCCACTGCTACATCACTCTCCCCCCAAAGTGAAGTTCAATACATTCTAGCTGCTCTCTCACATAAAGAGCAACTCCACCACCCCGCCTAGCCAGCCGATCTTTCCTAAAAAGCACATAGCCCTCCATGACAACATTCCAGTCATGCGAGCTGTCCCACCACGTCTCCGTGATCGCGATGAGATCATGACCTTGCGACCGCACGCAGAACTCCAGCTCTTCCTGTTTATTCCCCATGCTACGCGCATTAGTATACAGGCACTTAAGAGAAGCAGCATCCCTCCACCTCTCTCCAAGCCTTTGAACTCCACTGTCTCCACCCATCAAGTCCTGTTTTGGAGCCTCGAACTGCCCCCTCAGTCCCAGCGGTCGTCATTTTGTCCCCTTCCCCCTTCATACCTAGTTTAAACACCTGTCAATAAGTCCCGCCAGTTCCTCAGCTAGAACCCTCTTTCCCCGTGAAGACAGGCTGCATCCATCTGCAGCCATCATGCCAGGTGCCGAGTAAATTGCCCCATGATCAAAAAAACCAAAACTCCTGCGTTTGCACCAACTCCTAAGCCAT
>NW_011161602.1:0-493 GCF_000146605.3 Meleagris gallopavo | reverse complement strand
CCCTTCACCATCTTTGTGGCTCTCCGCTGGACTCGTTCCAAGAGATCCCTGTCTTTTTTGTACTGGGGAGCCCAGAACTGGACACAGTACTCCAGATGAGGCCTTACCAGGGCAGAGTAGAGGGGGAGGATCACCTCCCTCGACCTGCTGGACACGCTCTTTTTAATGCACCCCAGAATGCCATTGGCCTTCTTGGCCACGAGGGCACACTGCTGGCTCATGGCCAACCTGTCGTCCACCAGGACGCCCAGGTCCCTCTCTGCAGAGCTCCTCTCCAGCAGCTCATCCCCCAGCCTGTAGTGGTGCATGCAATTATTCCTCCCTAGGTGTAAGACCCTACACTTGCTTTTGTTGAACCTCATCCGGTTTCTTACTGCCCAGCTCTCCAGCCTGTCCAGGTCTCGCTGAATGGCAGCACAGCCTTCAGGCGTGTCAGCCAATCCTCCCAACTTCGTATCATCAGCAAACTTGCTGAGGGTGGCCACTATCCCCT
>NW_011161601.1:0-503 GCF_000146605.3 Meleagris gallopavo | reverse complement strand
TCTCTCTCTCTCTCCTGTTTTATTTGATTTATTAGTCTCAATTTCAATCAGATTGTATTATATTGTGTTATCTTTGCATTCCGATATCATAATTAGTAAAATAAGTTTTCCTTCCATAGATTGTTGCCGCTGTTTTTTTGTTTTCCTCCCTTCCTTCCCATTTTGTGGGCTGGGAAGGGGAGGGCAGGGGTCTACGCCCCCCTGTCACGGGTGTAGATTGATCTCGTTAACTCCGTGACAGATTTTGGTGGAGGATGTGGGCATAGTTCTATTTCTTAGCTTTTGGAACAAATCTCTCTCTCTGCTCTTAGAGAGCTTCGTTAGGGAGCATTATCAGTAGTTTAGGTTTCTGTGCTGGAAAACTTGACCTTGAAAGACTAGGCGTGCTGCCAGTGTTCTGGGATATTTGTAAACTTTGAGCACTGCTCAGTCTGGGTAGTGCCTTTTTCTTTTTTTTTTTCCCTTTTTCCTCCTTCTTCTTGTCAGTTTCAATTCATTAACCC
>NW_011161600.1:0-714 GCF_000146605.3 Meleagris gallopavo | reverse complement strand
GAGGGGGACAATCACCTCCCTCTCCCTGCTGGTCGCTCCTCTTTGAATGCAGCCCAGGATCTAGTTGGCCTTCTGGGCTGCAAGTGCACACTACTGGCTTATGTCCAGCTCTTTGTCCACCAGGATCCCCGAGTCCTCCGCAGGGCTGCTCCCAAGGGCTTCTACGCCCAGTTTGTACAAGCATCTGGGTTTCCCCTTCATCAGGGACATCAACAGTGGGGTTGAGTGCATTGAGTGCACCCTAAGGACACCAAGCTGTGGGGTGCAGTGACACAGCAGAGGGACGGGATGCCATCCACAGAGACCTCAACAGGCTGAGCAGTGGGCACAAATCCAAGTGCAGGGTCAGTAGCTGGGATGAGGGGAACAGCCACCACCAAAACATGCTAGGGGATGAAAGGACTGAGCGTAGTCCTGCTCCATAAGGCCTTGGGAGTACTGGTGGGTGGGAGCTGGACACAAGCCAGCAATGGGCCCTTCCAGCCCAGAAAGCCAACCGTATCCTGGGCTGCATCCAAAGATGCGCAGTCAGCGGGCCAAGGGAGGAGATCCCCATCCCTCTGCTCTGCGCTGGTCAGGCCTCAGCTGCAGTGCTGCGTCCAGATGTGGAGTCCTCAGTGCAGGGAGACATGGAGCTGTGCGAGTGCATCCAGAGTACAGCCACAAACGCGAAGCCAAGGATGGAACCCCTCTCCTGTAAGCAAGGAGAGCTGG
>NW_011161599.1:0-639 GCF_000146605.3 Meleagris gallopavo | reverse complement strand
CCCGGAAACAAAGCAGCTTTCTCACAAATGGGTGGCATTTTCCAACCAACTATGCTACTCTCTCCCAGAAAGAGCACTTTTCTGACAAGTACCTTCCCTTTTCTCTCAAAAATACTGCTAGACACTCCTCAAGAGGACATTTCCTCCCATCTACACCCCGTTTTCTCCCCAAAGGACCCCTTTTCACACCAAAAATACCACACTTGTCCTCCAAGAGAAGTCAGTCTTTCCCACAATTGTCCACTTTTCTCCCACGTACTTGTCATTTTCTCCCAGAAATACCACATTTCACTTGGAACTTGGGCCTGTTCTTCCAAAAAGATGATATTTTCTCCCAGGCATACCTGTCTTCTTCAAACTACCGCACGTTTTCTCCCAAAAAGACTAGATGACAAGACCAAATAGGACACTTGCAACCAAGAATAGGACATCTTCTCCCACAAATACCACTTGTCTCCCAAGGATAGGACATTTTCCCTAAATGCTATGGCAGTTCTGCTAAGAAATACTCCTTTCCTTCCCTAAATGGGACATATGCACCCACAAATCCCACGACTCCGAGAAATTCCTCCCAGTTCCTCCCAGTTACACTCCATTACATTCCTCATCATGACACTTACTCCCAGACTTTTGGCATTT
>NW_011161598.1:0-462 GCF_000146605.3 Meleagris gallopavo | reverse complement strand
CTTCTTTTATCCTTACTAGGGATCTATTTACTCCCCAGTTCAGGTCTTCCCATTTACAGAGATACTGTCACATATAAACACGTGTCACAAGTCCCACATAGTATGAGAATTGTACATATATGATTTTTTGCTCCATTTGTGTGCTGCTAGGACAGCTGCTCATATTTTTCCTATTTGTGTGCTACCTTCACATTCTTCTATTACTTGCTTCCAAATGGTAATATCCAATGCAGCAGCTTTATATTGCTCTTTGCCATTTTCCCTATTGACTGAGGCATCTGTAAACCAAATGTTTTCTATTGGTATGCCTCAGTTTATATGCATCTAAAATTTGAAAGCTTTACTATGTCTTTCATCTAATTTCTGGATGGTGTGTTTTTGTGCAATTCCTTCTTGGGGAGCAGTCCCCTTCAGGATTATTTCCATTCTGATTTGTACAGGCTGTTCCTGATATATTTTCTC
>NW_011161597.1:0-502 GCF_000146605.3 Meleagris gallopavo | reverse complement strand
CCTTAACAAGTCCATCCCTGTTAGGTGAAAATAAGGTCCAATAACACCCCTCCCCGTGTCGGTTCCTCCACCACCTGCATCAGAAAGTTGTCTTCAACGCACTGCAAGAACCGTCTGGACCGTGCGTGCCTGGCTATGTTGGTCATCCAGCAAATATCTGGATAATTGAAGTCCCCCATAAGCACCAGTGCCTGGGAACGTGACGCTACATCCAGTTGCTTACGGAAGGCCTCATCAGCCTCCTCATCCTGATCAGGGGGCCTGTAGTACACCCCCACAGCAGTGTCACCCTTACCAGCCTGCCCCTTGATTCTCACCCATAAGCTCTCCACTGCTACATCACTCTCCCCCAAGTGAATTTCAATACATTCTAGCTGCTCTCTCACATAAAGAGCAACTCCACCACCCCGCCTAGCCAGCCGATCTTTCCTAAAAAGCACATAGCCCTCCATGACAACATTCCAGTCATGCGAGCTGTCCCACCACGTCTCCGTGATCGCGA
>NW_011161596.1:0-497 GCF_000146605.3 Meleagris gallopavo | reverse complement strand
GCCCTCATTCCAGCCGCTTATGACATCATAGGGGCCACCAGGCTGCTCCACCATGATGGACAGGGCCAATATCACAGAATCACAGAATGGCCAGGCTTGGGAAGGACCCAGGGATCACGAATCTCCAAACCTCCCCTGCCACAGGCAGAGCCACCAACTCCCCATTACAGACTACACCAGGCTGCCCAGGGCCCCATCCAACCTGGCCTTGAACACCTCCAGGGATGGATGGGGCATCCACAGCCTCTCTGGGAAGCTGTTCCAGCACCTCACCACTCTTACAGCAAAGAACTTCCCCCTGACATCCAACCTCAATCCCTCCCTCCACTTCAAACTCATCCTGCTGCTATCTACCCTTTCAAAGACTTGATTCCCCTCCTGTCTGTAGGCTCCCTTTAACTAGTGGAAGGCTGCAATGAGGCCAAGAGCAGAGCAGGGGGGGACAACCACCTCCCTGTCCCTGCTGGCCACCCCTCTGCTGATGGAGATAAGGTGAT
>NW_011161595.1:0-468 GCF_000146605.3 Meleagris gallopavo | reverse complement strand
GGACGCAGTGCTGCACATGGGGCCGCACCAGAGCCGAGTCGAGGGGGACAATCACCTCCCTCTCCCTGCTGGTCGCTCCTCTTTGAATGCAGCCCAGGATACAGTTGGCCTTCTGGGCTGCAAGTGCACACTACTGGCTTATGTCCAGCTCTTTGTCCACCAGGATCCCCGAGTCCTCCGCAGGGCTGCTCCCAAGGACTTCTACGCCCAGTTTGTACAAGCATCTGGGTTTCCCCTTCATCAGGGACATCAACAGTGGGGTTGAGTGCACCCTAAGGACACCAAGCTGTGGGCTGCAGTGACACAGCAGAGGGACGGGATGCCATCCACAGAGACCTCAACAGGCTGAGCAGTGGGCACAAATCCAAGTGCAGGGTAGGTAGCTGGGATGAGGGAACACCCACCACCAAAACATGCTAGGGGATGAAAGGACTGAGCGTAGTCCTGCTCCATAAGGCCTGGGAGTAC
>NW_011161594.1:0-496 GCF_000146605.3 Meleagris gallopavo | reverse complement strand
GGCCAACTGTATCCTGGGCTGCATTCAAAGAGGAGCGACCAGCAGGGAGAGGGAGGTGATTGTCCCCCTCGACTCGGCTCTGGTGCGGCCCCATGTGCAGCACTGCGTCCAGGCCTGGGGCTCCAGCACAGGAATGATGTGGAGCTTTTGGAGCAGGTCCAGAGAAGGGCCATGAAGATGATCAGAGGGCTGGAGCCCCTCTCTTAGAAAGAAATGTTGACGGAACTGGGATTGTTTGATTGTTTCTGTGGGAGAAGAGAAAGCTCTGGAGATAGCTCATGACAGCCTTCCAAGACTCGAAGGGAGCGCATAAGCAGGAGGGGGCAACGGCTGTTTAGGAGGGTGGATAGGGATAGGACAAGGGGAAATGGTTTTGAAGTGAGACAGGGGAGGTTTAGGTTGGTTATTAGGAGGCAGCTTTTCACGCCCAGGGTGGTGACGCACTGGAATGTGTGCTTGAGAGTCACTTGCAGGATGATCTGCTCCATGATCCGTG
>NW_011161593.1:0-798 GCF_000146605.3 Meleagris gallopavo | reverse complement strand
AACAGGCTGAGCAGTGGCCACAAATCCAAGTGCAGGGTCAGTAGCTGGGATGAGGGAACAGCCACCACCAAAACATGCTAGGGGATGAAAGGACTGAGCGTAGTCCTGCTCCATAAGGCCTGGGAGTACTGGTGGGTGGGAGCTGGACACAAGCCAGCAATGGGCCCTTCCTGCCCAGAAAGCCTACCGTATCCTGGGCTGCATCCAAAGATGCGCAGTCAGCGGGCGAAGGGAGGAGATCCCCATCCCTCTGCTCTGCGCTGGTGAGGCCTCACCTGCAGTGCTGCGTCCAGATGTGGAGTCCTCAGTGCAGGGAGACATGGAGCTGTGCGAGTGCATCCAGAGTACAGCCACAAACACGAACCCAAGGATGGAACCCCTCTCCTGTAAGCAAGGACAGCTGGGCTGTTCAGCCTCCTGGAGAAGTGAAGGCTCCAAGGGAACCTGGTAACAGCCTTTCAATACCTAAAGGAAAGAACAAGGGAAAATGGAGGTGAAATCTAAGGACAATGTCTTCTACAGTGAGGGTGCTGAGGCAGTGGCACAGGTTGCCAGAGACATGGTGGATGTGCTGGCCCTTTCAAGGTGAGCCTGGCTCAGACTCTGAGCAACTTGATCTAGCTGTGGATGGTCAGCATGGGGGAGTCGGATCACATCGCAAACCTACCTGCATACAAGCAGCGCACCAACATGGGGTGCATGATGTTCATTACCTGCTGGACAGATCTCACACCACTGACTGGAGGAGCCCAGGCAATCCTTCAACTCCATCAGGCTGCAAAATGAAATCAGAAGAGA
>NW_011161592.1:0-657 GCF_000146605.3 Meleagris gallopavo | reverse complement strand
TGCGTTCACGGAGAGACGCTCACGTTCAGAAGCCGCAAAGCCTGTCGACCTTGGAGCAATGAGGTGCAGAAGCCGGGTGCTCAGGCATGGCTTTCTGTCTTGCAGGTCCGTGAGGCAAGGCGACAACACAGGCGTGGACCTCGTCTGCAGCTACAGGAAGGAGCCCTCCAGCCCTGACTTGGACAGGGTGGGCCTTTACCACGAAGTGAGCAACAAGACCAGAGCCATCTCGCGCCTGGGCCCCTACAGCCTGGACAGGACCAGCCTCTACGTCAACGGTGAACAAGGCCTCTCCTGCTGCCTCCCTCTGGCCCCCCCGCCTTCCCCTCACGGAGCTCCAGCTCATGTCTCTCTCTCTCTCATTCCAGGTTACAACGAACAGCCAGTGACGCAGCCAGTGACGCCCAGTGAGTACCACACAGGGGCAGGAGGCACCCAAAAGGCAACGGGTGCCTCGCGGGCCTCTCGTCCCATCAGCTTGTGAACCTGGGACAAGTGCAGAACCCGCCAGACTTTCCCGTCATAATGACGGCTGGGGAGGAGAAATAGCTGGCCAGGCACCACTGCCTTTGCCCTCCCACAGCCTTCACAGCTGTCCTCCTGCACCCCCTCACTCCCCATCTGTGCTTCTTGCAGCTCCCACTCGGCCACCAACGA
>NW_011161591.1:0-568 GCF_000146605.3 Meleagris gallopavo | reverse complement strand
ATGGCATTTACTCCCAGAAACACCAGCTTCTCACACATTCCTCACCTTTCCCCCCACATAAGACCTTTTCACCCAGAAATGACAGTTCTCTTAGGAATACCTCCCAATTCCCCCTAATCTGCTACACTACACTCCGCACTATGACACTTTCTCCCCAAACTAGGACACTTTCTCCCAGAAAGGCCGCTTTTTCCCCCCAAAGTACACCTTTGGCTTCCAAAAAGAACACATTCTCCCCAAGAAATACCACCCTTCTCCAATACAATGACATTACCTTCCAGTAATGCTACCTTGGGCCCAAACATTGGACAGCTTCTCCCACAAATACTACTTTTCCATCCAAAAGAGGACATCTTCTCCCCAAAGAATGCTATTTTCTCCCGGAAACAAAGCAGCTTTCTCACAAATGGGTGGCATTTTCCAACCAACTATGCTACTCTCTCCCCAGAAAAGAGCACTTTTCTGACAAGTACCTTCCCTTTTCTCTCAAAAATACTGCTAGGCACTCCTCAACAGGACATTTTCTCCCATCTACACCCCGTTTTCTCCCCAAAGGACCCCTTTTCAC
>NW_011161590.1:0-860 GCF_000146605.3 Meleagris gallopavo | reverse complement strand
TTCGGGCAATCCTGCCCACAGTGTCCGTGTGAGATGTCTCCTCCCGCTCGGAAGGCTGCGAGGAAAGCGAATCTCTGGGATCCCCCAAACAAAGCACTCCCTGCCCGGCAGGGTGGCGGGAGCCATGGAGTCACAACAGTGACGCAGAGGATGGATGCCGGCTCATTTATTGGGCGTCCCAAACAAGGAATCAACGACTTCCAGCCAAAACGAAGCAACTTTCTGACAACGGGTCTGCAACGTTACGGGTAGAGCCCTTTGGAACAGGACTTGTTTCCGCATCACCTGCTTGAAGATGGATTCGGGTGACGGCCACTAAAGGCAAACGAGTAAGATTGCATTGAGAGCAAAGAAAAGAGAAAGCAGAGAGGGCTCAGCACTCCCAGCCGGGCCGGGCAGCAGGCTGCCGGTGCCAGCGTCACAATGGGCAGCGGCCAGCACCGGCCACGCTGTCATCGCGTCGCCGTGGCGACGTTTGTGACGGGCACCCGGGAGGGGTATAAAGGCAGAGCGCGGCGGTGGGTCCCGCATCCTGAAGGAGCATCTGGCAGAGAGCAGACGCATCTGAAGGATGAGCTCCGGCATGGCTGGCGCCAACAAGGAGCGACCCGCCGGCGCGAGGCGGAACAGGAGGAGCGAGGTCGGCCCCGCAGCGGGGCGTGCCTCCAGTCCGACGTGCACCGACACCAAAGGTACACGGGTCCACGGCCAGCACAGGAGCGGTGCTGCAGCCAACCTCGGCACGGAGACGGCACTTTCCATCTGCCGCCTGGCTCCCGCCTGGCAGCGGTAGCGGTGCCGGGAAGCGGCAGGTGCAGAGTGTGACCCGCTTTTCCTTTGCCTTCCAGAGCGAGTCGCCG
>NW_011161589.1:0-752 GCF_000146605.3 Meleagris gallopavo | reverse complement strand
GCTGGCGACCCTGCAGGTGCATGTGTGGTGGAGGCAGCAGCATGCCCAGTAGCTACCCTTTCCTCCTCCCGGGCACGGATGCCAAGATTTTGGCCTCCTGCACACTCGGCGGTCATCTGTGCTTTGCCATGACCTTGTATTTTTTGCATTTTCTATGTTGCTGCAATGGCTGCTGCTGCTGCATGGGTTGATGTTGGTTTCCTCGGTTGTTTCCATGTTGTTTTCTGTGGTTTTGCCTTGGTTTCCTGCTCCTTCTGCATTGCAATGCATTGTTTTCTTTTTCCTAGGGTTGTTTTTATTTTCCCTTTTGTTTCTATTCTTGGAACTGTCTTTTCCTTTCCTGAGCGTATTCCCCTCTGTTTGTGAGGATTTCAAGTGTATTTTTGCTTTGCTCTGCTTGGTCTTTTTTATTTACATACTCGTTTTTCCTTTTCCTGGTTTTTCCTGGCTTTGGTTTGCTCTTTGGTTATTGTTAGTATGCTGGCCTTGCATTGCTGTTAAATTTTGGTTCTTTCTTTCCATTGTTAAGCACTGGTGAGCTTTGTTCTCTCTTTACTTTGCTAGGATTCTTTGCTTTGCCATGCTAGTGTATTGAATTCATTGGCTTTCCTCTTGTATTTCTCATCCTCGCTTTGCTTTGCTTCGTTTTCATTCCTTGTTTTGTTTTGTCTTTTTTTTATTTTTATTTTTTCTGTAGTGAGGCTTTTTTGTTTGCTTTGCATTGTCTTTGTTTCCTATTTGTGGGTTCTTTG
>NW_011161588.1:0-490 GCF_000146605.3 Meleagris gallopavo | reverse complement strand
CTTAGGAAGGATAGAAAGTGTGACGCGGGCAACTACCAGCATGTCAGTCTCACCTCTGTGCTGGTCACGGATCATGGAGCAGATCATCCTGGAAGTGACTCTCAAGCACACATTCCAGTGCGTCACCACCCTGTGCGTGAAAAGCTGCCTCCTAATAACCAACCTAAACCTCCCCTGTCTCACTTGAAAACCATTTCCCCTTGTCCTATCGCTATCCACCCTCCTAAACAGCCGTTGCCCCCTTCTGCTTATGCGCTCCCTTTGAGTCTTGGAAGGCTGTCATGAGCTATCTCCAGAGCTTTCTCTTCTCCCACAGAAACAATCCCAGTTCCCTCAACATTTCTTTCTAAGAGAGGTGCTCCAGCCCTCTGATCATCTTCGTGGCCCTTCTCTGGACCTGCTCCAAAGCTCCACATCATTCCCGTGCTGGAGCCCCAGGCCTGGACGCAGTGCTGCACATGGGGCCGCACCAGAGCCGAGTCGAGGGGGA
>NW_011161587.1:0-489 GCF_000146605.3 Meleagris gallopavo | reverse complement strand
TGTCTGGTCCCTATTATCAGAGCCAGAGGAGGTTCTCCTCTATGTGCACCTGACGGCGAGATTGATACACGAAGGGCAGATGTTGGCCCGTCCAGGTTATTACGAATGCTGGTCATGTGGGGAGATGGGGAAGGGAAGACGGGCGATAGAAAAGATGGTTCAGATGTGGATCTTGAGATGTCGATCTTCAGTGATGGGTCGTCGAGGGTTGTTGTTCACTTGACGACAACACAAACTTGTTTATAAGTCCAAAGGAGGCTGAGTCAGCTCAGTCAGCGTGGGCAGGACTGGACATGACATCCCCCGCCTTTGGGGGAGCCCCGCTTTGATTTTTGGTGGCAGACTCTGCATGGATCTAGTCCTCCTGTGCACCAGTGGCACAGCAGCAGAGGTGCGCTCCTGGGGCAGGCTGGTCTCGGAGCTGGAGGGAGCTTTCAGCGCGCCCTGTTGTTCTTCCTCGCCACTTGGAGGCCGCGCTGCCTGTGCTGG
>NW_011161586.1:0-502 GCF_000146605.3 Meleagris gallopavo | reverse complement strand
CATGATGAGGAATGTAATGGAGTGTAATTGGGAGGAACTGGGAGGAATTTCTCGGAGTCGTGGTCTTTGTGGGTGCATATGTCCCATTTAGGGAAGGATAGGAGTATTTCTTAGCAGAACTGCCATAGCATTTAGGGAAAATGTCCTATCCTTGGGAGACAAGTGGTATTGTGGGAGAAGATGTCCTATTCTTGGTTGCAAGTGTCCAATTTTGGTCTTGTCATCTAGCTTTTTGGGAGAAAACGTGCGGTAGTTTAAAGAAAACAGGTATGCCTGGGAGAAAATACCATCTTTTTGGAAGCACAGGCCCCATTTCCAAGTGAAATGTGGTATTTCTGGGAGAAAATGACAAGTACGTGGGAGAAAAGTGGGCAATAGTGGGAAAGACTGACTTCTCTTGGAGGGCAAGTGTGGTATTTTTGTGTGAAAAGGGGTCCTTTGGGGAGAAAACGGGGTGTAGATGGGAGAAAATGTCCTGTTGAGGAGTGCCTAGCAGTATTTT
>NW_011161585.1:0-696 GCF_000146605.3 Meleagris gallopavo | reverse complement strand
ACCTCCATTTTCCCTTTGTTCTTTCCTTTTAGGGATTGAAAGGCTGTTACCAGGTTCCCTTGGAGCCTTCACTTCTCCAGGCTGAACAGCCCAGCTCTCCTTGCTTACAGGAGAGGGGTTCCATCCTTGGGTTCGTGTTTGTGGCTGTACTCTGGATGCACTCGCACAGCTCCATGTCTCCCTGCACTGAGGACTCCACATCTGGACGCAGCACTGCAGCTGAGGCCTGACCAGCGCAGAGCAGAGGGATGGGGATCTCCTCCCTTCGCCCGCTGACTGCGCATCTTTGGATGCAGCCCAGGATACGGTTGGCTTTCTGGGCTGGAAGGGCCCACTGCTGGCTTGTGTCCAGCTCCCACCCACCCACGTACACCCAGGCCTTATGGAGCAGGACTACGCTCAGTCCTTTCATCCCCTAGCATGTTTTGGTGGTGGGTGTTCCCTCATCCCAGCTACTGACCCTGCACTTGGATTTGTGCCCACTGCTCAGCCTGTTGAGGTCTCTGTGGATGGCATCCCGTCCCTCTGCTGTGTCACTGCAGCCCACAGCTTGGTGTCCTTAGGGTGCACTCAACCCCACTGTTGATGTCCCTGATGAAGGGGAAACCCAGATGCTTGTACCAACTGGGCGTAGAAGCCCTTGGGAGCAGCCCTGCGGAGGACTCGGGGATCCTGGTGGACAAAGAGCTGGACATA
>NW_011161584.1:0-869 GCF_000146605.3 Meleagris gallopavo | reverse complement strand
GGAACACGAAGCTAGTGTCTTTTAGGAAGTCACTGCCTGTCAGCCGAGGTAGGGTAACAGACCCTCCGCGTGCTTGTTGCTGCTGCTGGCTGCAGAACGCTGGGTAGCTTAGAGCCGGGGATCACAGCTGCATCTCAGTCAGCAAGCAGAAATTTCATAGGCTGTGCTAACTCAGAGATAGCTGCATCAATCTATCATCATATATAACTTCTAGATGAAGTCTTTCTGTCCAGGTACGCTTGGGATTTAGGGGTACGTGGCGTACTTGTCCTCTCCCTGCTCCGTACACAGTTTTCTGGATCTTTAGGCTGCAAATGTTGAATAATGATTACTTTTAAGCAGGCCATTTTGTGCTGGATAGCCTTACGGAGCGTCCGGCAAGCACGTTCCAAGGAAAACGTTACGTGGTTTTGGTTTCCCTGTTCAGGCCTGAGAAATGCTGCATTCAGTATTGCACCTCTCTTTTTGTTCTTGTTCCAGGTTGGATTTTTTCCCTGGGGAGTGTGTGGAGCTGATTAATGAAAAACTGCCGGAGTCTCTCATCAATTCAGTGCCAAAGCCAGGTACGGATGTTACATTTGATGGTGCAGGGAAGCAGAGTGGAGTCTTTTTTGGGGTGTGTTCCGTGTTTAATAGCTCCCTTATCCATCCCATGTTATCCTCTGTGCTGATGATCCTTCGTGCATACCACGGGGACCAGGGGCCCCATCCAACCTGGCCTTGGACTCCTCCAGGGATGGGGAAAATCCATTTTTGTATGTACTTGTTGGTAATGTTCTTCCCGTTTTGATGTGCTCTGTAGAATGTGTTGTGCTCAGCCTTGTCCAACTGAGCCAAACCTGGAATGACTGGAATGACCTGGTTTCTTC
>NW_011161583.1:0-430 GCF_000146605.3 Meleagris gallopavo | reverse complement strand
GATGAGGTGTGAATGTCAGAGTCAGAGATGCTTTTCAAGTTCCTTTATGGCTGCACAGTTCCTGCCAGCTCAATCAAAGTTATCCCTTAGATGCTGTCCTGTACAGCTGCGGAGCCTTTGCTCACATGCTCTGCATCTTGCTTGACACGCACAACTCACACCAATCTCTCTCCAGCAATGATGGGCTGTGTGCTTCCATCAGTGCAGAGCTCCTAGGAAGCACAAATGACTGCCGTTCAATTGAGAGCCTTCCGCGTAACAACAGTGACGGACACAGGGAGCTCATCCAAGTTCAAGCCCTGATTACTCCCAGCTGTGCTCAAGATGCTGACCTGAGCCTGCCAGACACTGCAGTCACCAGCCTGGACTGTGACCCAGAGCCTCTGCAGTGCAGCCCAGCCCAAGCACAGGCTGAGTGCCCCAACAGCAG
>NW_011161582.1:0-1015 GCF_000146605.3 Meleagris gallopavo | reverse complement strand
CCATCGAACTCGGGCCAGCGTGTCGGCTTCATCATTTCCCGGTGACTGTAGGGGCCGATGACCAGAAACATGGTAGGCACGTACAGTCCTGTGTTTGACTGTATTCCATATGTCTAACCACATGTCCTTGCCCCAGATCGGCCGGGCACGGACAGTCCATTCTTGGGTGGCCCACTGTGCAATCCACAAAGTGAGCCCTCGGTACACAGCCCAACTATCCGTACAGATGTTCAGGATACCATCACCGGCTTCCTTACTTATAACCATCCACACGGCTCGCAGTTCTGCCCGTTGGCTGCTCTGACCATCCCCCTCATCAAACCAGATGGTCTCAGTAGAAGGATGGTATGCTATTGCTCTCCACTTGCTCGGATTGCCCTGCTGGATCCATCTGTGTACCAAGCATCTTCAGGGATAGGGTATTTCCTCCTGAGCGGGACTCTTCTGCGCTGGAGCGACCAGTATTCCTTTCGGTGCGTCACTGTGATATGTTAGTGGGCCTTAGGATCTTCTGAAGTTCTTCGTTTCAAAGGGGATGAAGACAGACTGCTCCTTTGGCTGAGATAGGCGACCCATCGTGCCACTGTTTGTGCTTGGGCCACCCGTCTTCGGAAGGTGGGTCAGATCTTTTACCCACCCCTGAATCGGCAGAGTGGTCTTGACTATAACTTCAGCCGTTTCAGTTATTGGCTCTACTGCCTGCAGTGCTGAATCGGCAGCCAATAACTGCTTTTCAATCCTACTGTATCTCTCTTCTGCTCCGTGCCAAACCCGAGACCAGAAACCAATGGGGGTCCAAACAGAACTCGGGCGTTGTTGCCACAGGCCACAACCAAAGCCATCTTGAGTGATGTGAACATCTAACTCGGCTGGGAGGGTAGGATCAAATAGACCCAATGCCTGGGCTTGTTTAACTGCCAGTTTCGCCTGTTGAAAAGCGTCCTGTTCTGTTTCCCCCCAGTCCCAAAGCTGCCCCTTTTTTGTGAGTCTAGACAGTGGTCTTAGCAGCTGCGCT
>NW_011161581.1:0-464 GCF_000146605.3 Meleagris gallopavo | reverse complement strand
GTCATCATCTCCACTTGACAGGCTGGAGCAGTAGCAAGTTGCACCTGTGAGTAAAAACAAGTCCCTTTAATCCCCAGAGGGAGAAAACCGCCAACAAAAAGGCTGCAGCGGGGCTCTCTCTGGACCCCTGTTGTCTCAGCACAGCTCACAGTCACTTACAGTGCACACAGCACCTACAAAAGCACCACGCTGCTACAAGGAAGGAAACAAACCCACGACGCTCTGCAGGGCTCCGAGCTCTCAGTGGGTGACGCCTGCCCCGTGTACACAGCGTGCACACAAACTGCACCTCATCTCTTCCCATTTATCCCCCCACCATTTCTGCAGGCATTTAGAGGCACTAAACGTCTCTGAGTGGAAGGCTCGTGGACAGACTGCATGCACAGGACACTTCTCACTTCTTTGGTGCGAGAGCACTGCTTGTCTACATGACCACTATTTTGCAAACAACCACCAACAACCAT
>NW_011161580.1:0-526 GCF_000146605.3 Meleagris gallopavo | reverse complement strand
TGGGCTGCATTCAAAGAGGAGCGACCAGCAGGGAGAGGGAGGTGATTGTCCCCCTCGACTCGGCTCTGGTGCGGCCCCATGTGCAGCACTGCGTCCAGGCCTGGGGCTCCAGCACAGGAATGATGTGGAGCTTTTGGAGCAGGTCCAGAGAAGGGCCACGAAGATGATCAGAGGGCTGGAGCACCTCTCTTAGAAAGAAATGTTGAGGGAACTGGGATTGTTTCTGTGGGAGAAGAGAAAGCTCTGGAGATAGCTCATGACAGCCTTCCAAGACTTGAAGGGAGCGCATAAGCAGGAGGGGGCAACGGCTGTTTAGGAGGGTGGATAGGGATAGGACAAGGGGAAATGGTTTTGAAGTGAGACAGGGGAGGTTTAGGTTGGTTATTAGGAGGCAGCTTTTCACGCACAGGGTGGTGACGCAGTGGAATGTGTGCTTGAGAGTCACTTGCAGGATGATCTGCTCCATGATCCGTGACCAGCACAGAGGTGAGACTGACATGCTGGTAGTTCCCCGCGTCACACTTTC
>NW_011161579.1:0-778 GCF_000146605.3 Meleagris gallopavo | reverse complement strand
GCTGGCTTATCTACTGTAGGAAGGGTTCGATGTCTGCGTTTAGAAGACAATTTCTTTCTGTTTACAGAGGAGATCTTTCATGGCTGACATTATTCACACTGTTTTCCAGGAAACAGTAAAACAAATTCAAAAGACAGTGAGTTCACAATTCTGTCACATATGACATGAAACAAGAAATGCCACAGAAATGCTCAGATAGAACGGAAGTGGTTCCAAAATCCAGCAAGAACACTTCAGAATGTTCTAAACCTTCCACAACTTGACGTATCTGCTGGGTATGTAGGAAATTAATGCCTTTCAACTATCAATCCTGGAGGCATTGCCGCCAGCTTACAGTCCAAGTAGTGAACCACAGTCCACGTATTGATGGCTACAGTTCTTCTGTTTGTAGAGTACAAGAGGGTGTTTGACTAGAGCTGACAAGACCATGGAGGAATGGGAAATGTAAGTGCAGAATTGTGGGGGCTCGTTAGTTAACCCAGACCTAACCCTTAGAAAGGGCTAGTCAAGTATATATCGAGTATGTCTACAGAAAGGTACTAAAGGAAACAGACAGCCAGATATCTGTCATTTCTCAGTCAACTGACGCGAGTGCTGGCGAGTCTTAAGAGAATGGATTCCAGAAAGTAGAAAGGTTTTTGTGATCCTTATTAGCATTTCCTACTTCGACTGTCAGAGTACATGAGGCACATGACCAGCAGGACCATTTCTCCAATTTTGAAGCCCACTTAGGTCTCTGGATTGCACCTTAAAATTTGGAAACACAGACACTCTGGGC
>NW_011161578.1:0-715 GCF_000146605.3 Meleagris gallopavo | reverse complement strand
ATGCTTGGTGAGTTCCCCCACTGGGCTCCTTCCAGATTCCTGCCGGGGATGCTCCTTTCCTTTCTGTCCTAATGAGATCCTGCTCTTTCCTCTCCTACAGTCGTTTGCCAACATCACTTCTGAAGTAGCAAGACTAAGGCTGTCGGGAAGTGAGGGCCTCCCCGTTGCTGCCATCAGACGTGCAGTCAAACAGGCCACCAAGCAGGTGAGGACCTGCCCAGAGCAGGCAGATTTGTGCCAGGAGGGGCTCACACCAGCTTAGTCTGGACCAAGGGAAGCAATCGCAGCCCTTCCAACCACCTCCACGACAAAGTGCTGCCACAGGAGATGAGCCCTGTCTGCTAGGCATCTTTGTAGAACGGGACCCAGCTGGCTGTGCCCAGAGGTGTGGGGCCAGCCACGGAGGCCCTGAAGTCTGTTGCTGACGCGGTTGTTCTGCTCTTTCCAGCAATGCTTTGTTTGTGGCGAGAGGGGGGCTACCATCACATGCATAGAGGGGAGCTGTTCACGAAGCTTCCATCTGCCCTGCGCCATGGACGGGGAATGTGTCACCCACTTTTTTGGGAACCAATGGTAAGGGCTGTCAGCAGCAGCCAAGCCAGGGAGGAATCCGCAGTTACGCCTCCCAGCAGCCTGCCAGAGCCACAGACAGGGCCTGAGGCTCCTGCCTGCTCCTCTGCCCTCCTCGCAGCACTTCTCACTGTGACCACGCCTT
>NW_011161577.1:2477-3103 GCF_000146605.3 Meleagris gallopavo | reverse complement strand
CGAAGCCGAATTACGTTTCTCTCTTTCTAATTGTTCCTCAAGGTTGATTCTACAGAGTTGGTACCAATTCTTGTGTTACTTTAACTGATTCCTGCAGTGCTTGTATAGTTTGGGTTTCCGCCAAATGCTTTTCATCTCGGAACTCCACAGCAGCTTTTCTAACACTGCCCGGCTTCTCTGAACCACGCTGCATCCACGGTGGTGACTCTCTCCCTCTTGCTTCCCATAGAGACTCCTTGCTTCTTCTTTCCTAGGTTTCCTATCGCCCTCCTTCCCTTCCCCTTTCCCCTAATTCATAATAGTGTCCGTCCTCCCCTTCCCCACCTCCCTGACTAAGATCTGTGATAAACTGGTCGGACCAACGTTTGAACCGTTGTCCCGTAAGCCCCGGGCATCTCCCTAAAATCTACCTGTCGGCGCTGGAAGGGCTGCACTGCCCACAGCCGGCCTCCCTTTGCTATTTGTTTATTCTTTACTTCAGCTCGTGGCAGACATCACTAATGCAAATGGCTGATCAAGCGAGCATCAGCGGTTCCCAACGCACCGATGTTTGAAAGGCTTCAGGAAGCGCTGGCGCATTCCTGCGTGCAGCGGTGAGGAAACAGGAGTAACAAGAAAGCATACAT
>NW_011161577.1:0-440 GCF_000146605.3 Meleagris gallopavo | reverse complement strand
GGTGCTGCGCAGCTGTCCTTCTCCGAGGGCGTGTTTATCGCTGCTCGGAGCGGTTTGTGTTCTCTCACAAAAGACCTACAGCTCCAGCAGGGCGCGAGCTGAGCCAGGGCAAACGCCGCGTGTGGGGGAAGCGCTGCAGACGTGGTACTCACTGGGTCCGGGGGTGACGGTGGTCTCCGTCGTGGGTCGTCCGCAAAGGTGGGCGCCCGGAGCCACGTACTTCCCGTTCCTGGTGATGGCGGGCTCCACAAAGTAGCAGGGACCCGGCCCGCAGCTCTCGGCCGCAGGCGGTTTGGTCCCGCGAAACGTGTACGCGGGGGCACGGGCTTTGGTGGGGCTGTGGCCCACGAAGCCTAGGAGGAAAGCAGAAGAGAGCACACCCCTGTGCAGCTGCACCTTTCAAGCTCCTGTGGAACAGGCGCAGTTAGGCGCCCGGCCCC
>NW_011161576.1:0-475 GCF_000146605.3 Meleagris gallopavo | reverse complement strand
ACTGCCTAGGCGCTCACGCATGTCCTCTTTCCTGACTAAAGGGAAGTCTCCCATTCCCCAGACCCTCTCACTAACCTCCAGGGTGTGGGAAACCTGCGGGAGAGCCTTTTCACTGAAGATGGAAGTAAAGAAAGCATTCAGTATCTCTGCCTTCTCAGCATCCCCCGTTACCAGAACCCCCCCCTCACTTAGTAAGGGGCCCACATTCTCTCTAGTTTTCCTTTTGCTGTTAACATACTTGAAGAAGCCTTTTTTATTATCCTTTATCACTTTAGCTAGATTCAATTCCAGACGGGCTTTAGCCTTCCTTGTTGCATCCCTGCAGGCCCTGACTACCTTCCTGTATTCTTCCCAAGTGGTCAGACCCTTTTTCCACATTTCATGGACCTTCTTCTTTCCTTTGAGCTTGCACATGAGCTCCTTGCTCATCCACACAGGTCTCCTGCCACCTTTTCCCGATTTCTTGCTCACAGGG
>NW_011161575.1:0-806 GCF_000146605.3 Meleagris gallopavo | reverse complement strand
CAGGGGACAATCACCTCCCTCTCCCTGCTGGTCGCTCCTCTTTGAATGCAGCCCAGGATACAGTTGGCCTTCTGGGCTGCAAGTGCACACTACTGGCTTATGTCCAGCTCTTTGTCCACCAGGATCCCCGAGTCCTCCGCAGGGCTGCTCCCAAGGGCTTCTACGCCCAGTTGGTACAAGCATCTGGGTTTCCCCTTCATCAGGGACATCAACAGTGGGGTTGAGTGCACCCTAAGGACACCAAGCTGTGGGGTGCAGTGACACAGCAGAGGGACGGGATGCCATCCACAGAGACCTCAACAGGCTGAGCAGTGGCAACAAATCCAAGTGCAGGGTCAGTAGCTGGGATGAGGGAACACCCACCACCAAAACATGCTAGGGGATGAAAGGACTGAGCGTAGTCCTGCTCCATAAGGCCTGGGTGTACTGGTGGGTGGGAGCTGGACACAAGCCAGCAGTGGGCCCTTCCAGCCCAGAAAGCCAACCGTATCCTGGGCTGCATCCAAAGATGCGCAGTCAGCGGGCCAAGGGAGGAGATCCCCATCCCTCTGCTCTGCGCTGGTCAGGCCTCACCTGCAGTGCTGCGTCCAGATGTGGAGTCCTCAGTGCAGGGAGACATGGAGCTGTGCGAGTGCATCCAGAGTACAGCCACAAACACGACCCGAAGGATGGAACCCCTGTCCTGTAAGCAAGGAGAGCTGGGCTGTTCAGCCTCCTGGAGAAGTGAAGGCTCCAAGGGAACCTGGTAACAGCCTTTCAATACCTCAAGGAAAGAACAAGGAAAAATGGAGGTGAAATCTAAGGAA
>NW_011161574.1:0-423 GCF_000146605.3 Meleagris gallopavo | reverse complement strand
GGCACTTGTCGGCCATGTACGGTGCTGGCCACTCGGTGCTGTCGGCCCAAACTCTGCCCAGGTCCCATGTCTCATCTGAGTCACTGTCCTCTTCCTCATTGTCGTCCTCCTCCTTGTTTCTGGACCTTTTCAGGCTGCTGCTGATACAGGCCAGCGTACGTGCCACTTTTGTGCGGAAGAAGAAGGGCTTAAGGAAGAGGGCAAGGATCGCAGCACAGATCCAAGTAATGCTGCTGCTCCCTGGCAAATACTGCGTATTCCTCACGCACCAAATGAGGCCAAAGAACAGGACAAAGACTCCGGGAAAGGCCCAGAGGTGCCAGTGCCGGAGGGCAGCAAGGAGCGGGGCTCCCTTGGCCACCCAGTTCTGCCATTGCTTCCACTGCACCGTCTTGGTCAGCAGCTGAGCCATGTTCCGACTCA
>NW_011161573.1:0-701 GCF_000146605.3 Meleagris gallopavo | reverse complement strand
CGGAATGTGCATTTCCCGGCATGCCCCGGAACCTCACTTTGCTGACTGGTCATTGTCTGCCCAGCAGGTAAGGCGATGCACACCCGCCAGCGTTTACCCATTCCAGAGCCCGGCACAATAGGGTTCCCCCAGAGCTCTGAATTGCGCTTCATGGTGCCCAGAAGGCTGCCTATCCTCTTTGTTCTGTGTCTTGCTTGTCTCTGGTCTTGCACTGTTTTCACTATTACATTCTCTTGTCCTCCGATTTTTGTGTTCCTTGCCCCATTCTGTTGGCCTAATGACCCCTTGGCTTTGTGTTGCCACATTCATGTCGGCATTCAGTTTTGGCGTTCCCTGCCGTATTGTCTGGGCCGTCATCCTTGGCGTTTCCTTCCATGTTCTCTTGGCCCTTGCCTTTGCCTGGGCATTCCCTTGCCCTCCTGTTTTTGTGGCAACACCTGGGGCGGGGTGCAGCCCTGCGAGCACAGCTGGGGGCAGTTTGGCTGTGGAGTGGGGCAGAGCCAGGCTCCACCCCTCCCTGATCCCATGTAAGGGCTGGGAAGAGTAGGGGCAGCATCTGAACCTGGGGAGTGCTTCCTTTGGAGTATGCCTTGTTCTTTGGTGATGGAGTGAGTGTATTTTTTTTTATTCTTTTCTCCTCATTGTGGAGCTGCTCTCTCTGTTTTTTAGCTAGGGAACCCTGAGCGTACTTAAGGGCTGGT
>NW_011161572.1:0-716 GCF_000146605.3 Meleagris gallopavo | reverse complement strand
TTTCAGCCTGGCGCTCTTCTCCGACGAGCGAGAGGCACTTCTCCGCACATCGGAAAGAAGCGGTTTGGACTTCGCCGTGGGTACATGCAGAATACACTATGCCAAGTTCTGAATCTTGTGTCTATGCCTTCATTTCGAGCGAAAGATCGTTGGTGTGTGTTTATGTGTTGTTATCCACGCTACACTTCTGCATTCTGGGACGGAAAGAGTGGAAGGGAAAATCCTCTGTAATAAGGCACCTGAAAGTTCGAGGAGCGACAGATGTTGTGCTCTCAGGGAGAACGTTACAGAAAGCGGGGAGCGATCCCTTCTTTCCTGCGGAGAAAAAAACCCCCTCTCCGAGGCAATTCCAGACGGCTGAATTCGCCCGTTCTCGCCATCGCAACTGCACTCCCTCGCTCTCATGCGTAGAAAGCGGCATTCGCCCTGAACAGCCCAGCTGTGTTTGCCGTTGCTGGCTGAGAAATCGCGCTTGTCCGCGAATGCCGCTTTCAGCCGTCAGCAGCGGTCTCGTGTTTCTCGGCTGCCGACAGCGGGCGATTTCAGCCTGGCGCTCTTCTCCGACGAGCGAGAGGCACTTCTCCGCACATCGGAAAGAAGCGGTTTGGACTTCGCCGTGGGTACATGCAGAATACACTATGCCAAGCTCTGAATCTTGTGTCTATGCCTTCATTTCGAGCGAAAGATCGTTGGTGTGTGTTTATGTGTTGTTATCC
>NW_011161571.1:0-586 GCF_000146605.3 Meleagris gallopavo | reverse complement strand
CCAGCCACATCTGCACTGTCCTAGTTTAAAGTAATTACCCTCCAAACAAAAAATACAAACATCTTCAATGCCAGGAAAGAGGCTTCCCTCCTCAAGGGCTGTGAGATTTGCACTGTGTCATAGCCTGCCTAAGTGCCTACAAGCTCTTCTCCTTTGGTCTTCTCCCTCTCACCAGCAGATCATGCTCCCAGCCCTGCTGTGCTGAGCAAAGAGCTGCTCCTTGGCACAGCTGCGTGCCTGTATGAGCTCCGTCTGTTACAGAACCCAGGCCAAGCTCAGCAGCAGAGAATGTCATTTACTTTTCCCCACTGATCCCCCTTGAGGTGTCCCTGGCTCTCCATAGCCAGCAGCGCCTAGAAGACAACAGCTTCATGATTATTCCTTGAAGTCTGCTGCATTAACTACCAAATTTCCAGTGCACACTGACTGATTCCAGACATAAGGCTCTTCCCACCAGAAACAAAAAGGACACGCAGACAAGGACAGGGAGGGTTTGCTTCCCCTGGGCAGGGCAGTGATCCAGCAGAGGCAGTGCTGGCATCTCATCCCCAGATGGAAACCCTGCAGCTAAAATTGGATTCAGCTC
>NW_011161570.1:0-689 GCF_000146605.3 Meleagris gallopavo | reverse complement strand
GTAGTGCAGGAGGCTGAATTCGCACTTGTCGGCGTCGGAATCGCACTTCTTCGCTCTCACGCGTAGAAAGCGGCATTCGCGCTGAACCGCTCCGGAGACTTTGCCGGAGCTGGCCGAGAAATCGCGTACACCCCCGAACGCCGCTTTCAGCCGTCAGCAGCGGTCTCGTGTTTCTCGCTTGCCGAGAACGGGCCACTTCAGCCGGCTGCTTTTCTCCGACGAGTGAGCGGGCTCCTGTGCGCACTTCGGAAAGGAGCGGTTTGCACTTCGCCTTGGCTACATGCAGAATGCACTACGCCTACCTCTGAATACTATGTCCCTGCCTTTATTTCGAGCCACAATTCATGCTAGTGAGGTTTTCCACTGCTACACATCTGCATTCAGACAGGAAAAGAGTGGAAGGGAAAACAAGCTCTAATAAGGCATTTGCAAGTTCGAGGAGCGACAGCTGTAGTGCTCTCGAGGGAGAGTCGTTCAAGAAGGTGGGGAGAGACTTCCTTTCGAGGACTGCGCAACGAAAAACCCCCCACTCGCAGGTAGTGCAGGAGGCTGAATTCGCACTTGTCGGCATCGGAATCGCACTTCTTCGCTCTCATGCCCTGAAAGAGGCATTCGCGCTGAACCGCTCCGGAGACTTTACCGTAGCTGGCCGAGAAATCGCGTTTCTCCCCAAACTCCGCTTTCAGCCG
>NW_011161569.1:0-486 GCF_000146605.3 Meleagris gallopavo | reverse complement strand
CAGGTAGTGCAGGAGGCTGAATTCGCACTTGTCGGCATCGGAATCGCACTGCTTCGCTCTCACGCGCAGAAGGCGGCATTCGCGCTGAACCGCTCCGGAGACTTTGCCGTAGCTGGCCGAGAATTTGTGTTTCTCCCCGAACTCCGCTTTCAGCCGTCAGCAGCCGTCTCGTGTTTCTCGCTTGCCGAGAACGGGCCACTTCAGCCGGCTGCTTTTCTCCGACGAGTGAGCGGGCTCCTGTGCGCGCATCGGAAAGGAGCGCAGAATGCACTACGCCTACCTCTGAATACTATGTCTCTGTCTTTATTTCGAGCCACAATTCATGCTAGTCAGGTTTCCACTGCTACACATCTGCATTTAGAGAGGAAAAGAGTGGAAGGGAAAACAAGCTCTAATAAGGCATTTGCAAGTTCGAGGAGCGACAGCTGTAGTGCCCTCAGGGAGAGCGTTTCAGAAAGTGGGGAGAGAGCCTTTCAGGACTGCGCA
>NW_011161568.1:0-947 GCF_000146605.3 Meleagris gallopavo | reverse complement strand
TAAGCACCTGTCCTGGAAATGGAGATCCAAAACTTGTGCGTCCTGAGGAGAGGCTGCCCATCAATGCTGAGCGCCGTGCCTCCAACTGGCCCTTCTGGATTGGCCTTTCTCCACACCCCAAATGGGTCCCGTCCAGGGCCAGCGAGTCTGTTGTTCCAGAGGGCCCAAAGCAGCAGTCCCCGCGCACCGAGCAAGAGGCCTTCAGCGTGTCTGACATCCTGCGCCACCCCCTTACGCAAAGCCTGATAATCTGCTTGCTCATAGATTTGTGGGGAGACTGGTATCTGTTTCGGCTGCCAGGGATTGCCTACCGGCTCTGGAGAGGAGTGTGAAGACATTAGGCACAGGTTAGCGATCGGCATTCATACTGCACAGGAGGGACTGTGGGTGGGAGCAGGGAACCGCAAAGGTCTGGTCTGTGAGGGCTTCCCAGAAAAGCAGACCTCCAGAGGTCCATCAGCTCTCCCAGCGACTTGTCTGGCCGTAGGGCTGACACCCAGCCGAGACTCCCATGCAAAATGGGGCCTGCCGCAGGGGCGGTGAGCCCCACGGGCTGCCCCGAGCTGTCCTGTGAGGCTGGAAAAGCGGTGCAAGAATCAGAGCCCTGCAGGGTGATGCTCTGCAAAACGAGCCCGCATCCCTTTCTCCGTGCTCATGCCGTGTCATTTCCAGGGAACGGGACAAACGGCCTCAGCTTCCACGGGAACAGAGTGATTTCCACAAAGCGCTTCTGTCCATCTGGCAGCCTGTGTGTCAAATGGTGACCAAAGGTGGCGCTGAAGACACCTGCGATGACAACAACATCTTCTACTGGGTGGACACCAACCTCTCCCAGATCATCACCTCCATTTTCTAGCAGTCATAAAATTAATAAAATCATCATTCCTACAGCCTGTGTCAGTATGGTTGCAGTGGGTTTGGGACAGTGGCAGCACTAAAGGCATTGG
>NW_011161567.1:0-448 GCF_000146605.3 Meleagris gallopavo | reverse complement strand
TTGTATGGCATTTCATCCTTGGCATTTCCTTCCATGTTCTCTTGGCCCTTGCCTTTGCCTGGGCATTCCCTTGCCCTCTTGTTTTTGTGGCAACACCTGGGGCGGGGTGCAGCCCTGCGAGCACAGCTGGGGGCAGTTTGGCTGTGGAGTGGGGCAGAGCCAGGCTCCACCCCTCCCTGATCCCATGTAAGGGCTGGGAAGAGTAGGGGCAGCATCTGAACCTGGGGAGTGCTTCCTTTGGAGTATGCCTTGTTCTTTGGTGATGGAGTGAGTGTATTTTTTTCTTTTTTTTTTTCTCGTCCATTGTGGAGCTGCTCTCTCTGTTTTTTAGCAGGGAACCCTGAGTGTACTTAAGGGCTGGTAGGTATTTGGACCTGGAAGCTGCTTCCTTCACTTGAGAGTGTGGGGGAGTATTGGTCCTTGGAATGGGGTAAATGGTTTCTTTTTT
>NW_011161566.1:0-534 GCF_000146605.3 Meleagris gallopavo | reverse complement strand
GGGGCTGGGTTAGCCCTGCGGTACAACAAACAAAGCAAAGCTAACCAACCCGTAAGCAAGGCAAAGCTATAACCAATTTGGTTTACATTAATTGATTGTGAAGCTACAGCCAATTTGGTTGAAATACATTGAATGCAAACGCTGAAATCAGCGCAACTCTCAAAATGGACACAAAGGGGCACGAGTCTAAAAGTGGCTGGGAAGGAAAACAAGTCACATCGGAAGGAAACGTTGATTGGCCTGGGAGTAGAAGAGCCCTAAGGAAGGGCGTGGGTGGGTTGGATCGCTGGGCTGAGGCCAATGGAATGAACTGTAGTGAGACCGAGTGCCGCTTCCCACACGTTGCCTGCGACGACCTTGGGCGGTGGTAGGGGCTGGTGTCAGAGTGAAAGGAAGACTATGGAAAGGGAACGGACTGGGGGATATGGGGAACGGCTCAACTGAACTGAGATGGTGGTGAGCGTGGGAGGCCTGGAAAGGTGGTGGCGTCCCAGGAGGGAAGTCATCGACTGGAAGTGTCCAAGGCATCTTCAC
>NW_011161565.1:0-530 GCF_000146605.3 Meleagris gallopavo | reverse complement strand
AGGGACTGGCAGCTGCTTACCTTTCTTGCCCGGCCAAGACGTGGCAAAAGCCTTTTGGAGGCCCTGCAGGGTTTCCCGGGCGGTGGTTTGGGTGCAAACTCCCGCTGAAACCTGTACAAAAGGAGAAGACGCGGTGTGAGCCAGGGCTCCAGCTGCCCTTTCTGCTGGCTGGGATCACCTGCTCACAGGCAGATTCTCGCATCGCCTCGAGGCCGTTCTTCCCAGGATCGACTGCGCCCCAATACCAAGGACTGTCCTGGGAAACGGGGTCACCCAGGCCTCGGTGGGATGAAAATGTCCCCTAAATTCCTTCGTCTCTCCCACCACATCTGCCTCGCAGAAATGTCCGCAGGCCAGGGAGCATTTCCTGGAGGTGACTGGCTGAAATGTCCGCCTCTTGAGAGAAGGTCGAGCCTTCCCTCAGTTCCCTACGCAACGTGACCGGCGAGCTGAGGTGCCGGCGAGCACCAGGGGAGCCCGGCACGCTGGCTCTAAGAAAGCGTGGAGTGTGGAGCAGGGTGGGTTCCCGT
>NW_011161564.1:0-634 GCF_000146605.3 Meleagris gallopavo | reverse complement strand
GCTTCCATCTTGTCTGAGAACTGCTCATTATGCACAGCCCTCATCTTTGCTTTGGTGAGGTGGGGACTGCCATTGCTTTCTCATGGAATGGGAGATCAGGTTCTGGACCACCTGAGGACCCAAACATCCACGAGTCTTTGGGGTCCTGACGAGATGAGTGCCAGAGTTCCAAGGGAATTCACCGCTGCAGTCACCGAGCCACTCTCCATGGTATTTCACAAGTCGAGGCAGTCAAGTCAAGTCCCCTGGGTGAAGGAGAAAAAAAGGTGACAGCTCACCTCTTAGGAAGGATAGAAAGTGTGACGCGGGGAACTACCAGCATGTCAGTCTCACCTCTGTGCTGGTCACAGATCATGGAGCAGATCATCCTGGAAGTGACTCTCAAGCACACATTCCAGTGCGCCACCACCCTGTGCGTGAAAAAGCTTCCTCCTAATAACCAACCTAAACCTCCCCCGTCTCACTTTAAAACCATTTCCCCTTGTCCTATCGCTATCCACCCTCCTAAACAGCCGTTGCCCCCTCCTGCTTATGCGCTCCCTTCGAGTCTTGGAAGGCTGTCATGAGCTATCTCCAGAGCTTTCTCTTCTCCCACACAAACAATCCCAGTTCCCTCAACATTTCTTTCTAAGAG
>NW_011161563.1:0-641 GCF_000146605.3 Meleagris gallopavo | reverse complement strand
ACAGAGACCTTCAACAGGCTGAGCAGTGGGCAACAAATCCAAGGTGCAGGGTCAGTAAGACTAGGGAATGTAGGGTAACACCCGACCACCAAAACATGCTAGGGGATGAAAGGACCTGAGCGTAGTCCTGCTCCATAAGGCCTGGGGAGTACTAGGTGGGTGGGAGCTGGAACACAAGCCAGCAGTGGGCCCTTCCAGCCCAGAAAGCCAACCGTATCCTGGGCTGCATCCAAAGATGCGCAGTCAGCGGGCCAAGGGAGGAGATCCCCACTCCCTCTGCTCTGCGCTGGTCAGGCCTCACCTGCAGTGCTGCGTCCAGATGTGGAGTCCTCAGTGCAGGGAGACATGGAGCTGTGCGAGTGCATCCAGAGTACAGCCACAAACACGACCCGAAGGATGGAACCCCTCTCCTGTAAGCAAGGAGAGCTGGGCTGTTCAGCCTCCTGGAGAAGTGAAGGCTCCAAGGGAACCTGGTAACAGCCTTTCAATACCTCAAGGAAAGAACAAGGGAAAATGGAGGTGAAATCTAAGGAAAATGTCTTGTACAGTGAGGGTGCTGATGCAGTGGCACAGGTTGCCTTTCAAGGTGAGCCTGGCTCAGACTCTGAGCAACTTGATCTAGCTGTGGATGGTCAGCATGG
>NW_011161562.1:0-424 GCF_000146605.3 Meleagris gallopavo | reverse complement strand
GTTTGTGGCTGTACTCTGGATGCACTCGCACAGCTCCATGTCTCCCTGCACTGAGGACTCCACATCTGGACGCAGCACTGCAGCTGAGGCCTGACCAGCGCAGAGCAGAGGGATGGGGGATCTCCTCCCTTGGCCCGCTGACTGCGCATCTTTGGATGCAGCCCAGGATACGGTTGGCTTTCTGGGCTGGAAGGGCCCATTGCTGGCTTGTGTCCAGCTCCCACCCACCAGTACTCCCAGGCCTTATGGAGCAGGACTACGCTCAGTCCTTTCATCCCCTAGCATGTTTTGGCGGTGGGTGTTCCCTCATCCCAGCTACTGACCCTGCACTTGGATTTGTGGCCACTGCTCAGCCTGTTGAGGTCTCTGTGGATGGCATCCCGTCCCTCTGCTGTGTCACTGCACCCCACAGCTTGGTGTCCTT
>NW_011161561.1:0-473 GCF_000146605.3 Meleagris gallopavo | reverse complement strand
ATTGAGTGAGCAAGTGTTGGAAGCTAAATAATTAGTGATATATGCTTAGCTAGCAAAAATCTATGTTTATCCATTATCCGTATGTTTAGTTGATCATTGGGAAGATTGTGAGTCTGAAATTCTCAGCCAATGAGGAACCAGGAGAGAAAGAGATAAACATCAAATAATAGGTCATAAAAGACATAACACTGTTTTCTGCGTGTGCTTCTGCTTGCGGGACCCCGCTGTTGCATTTGCTAATAAAACCTGCTTTATCAGAGATACTGTCCTGATAAATTATTTGGATATTTCCAACACTACTGTAGGTACCCACCACTTCAGGACAATCACGCTTAACTGTGCTCATCAGTAAGAAGAATACTGGCATTGTTTTTCAGCATAATCCATTTCCAAAGCAGTAGCAAAATTTACCACAACTGGCAATGATACTCATCTAGCACTTATTCACTCTTTTTACAGTGATGGTTCAATTT
>NW_011161560.1:0-646 GCF_000146605.3 Meleagris gallopavo | reverse complement strand
ATTTCAGAAGTCGAGGCAGTCAGGTCAAGTCCCTGCTGAGGAGAAAAAAGGTGACAGCACACCTCTTAGGAAGGATAGAAAGTGTGACGCGGGGAACTACCAGCATGTCAGTCTCACCTCTGTGCTGGTCACGGATCATGGAGCAGATCATCTTGGAAGTGACTCTAAAGCACACATTCCAGTGCGTCACCATCCTGTGCGTGAAAAGCTGCCTCCTAATAACCAACCTAAACATCCCCTGTCTCACTTTAAAACCATTTCCCCTTGTCCTATCGCTATCCACCCTCCTAAACAGACGTTGCCCCCTCCTGCTTATGCGCTCCCTTCGAGTCTTGGAAGGCTGTCATGAGCTATCTCCAGAGCTTTCTCTTCTCCCACAGAAACAATCCCAGTTCCCTCAACATTTCTTTCTAAGAGAGGTGCTCCAGCCCTCTGATCATCTTCGTGGCCCTTCTCTGGACCTGCTCCAAAAGCTCCACATCATTCCTGTGCTGGAGCCCCAGGCCTGGACGCAGTGCTGCACATGGGGCCGCACACCACAGCCGAGTCGAGGGGGACAATCACCTCCCTCTCCCTGCTGGTCGCTCCTCTTTGAATGCAGCCCAGGATACAGTTGGCCTTCTGGGCTGCAAGTGCACACTACTGG
>NW_011161559.1:0-344 GCF_000146605.3 Meleagris gallopavo | reverse complement strand
TAATATTCTCCACCTACTTAGAAGCTAATAATTTCACATTACAGAAACCGTGAGAACTTGTAGATCTCAGCTCCGTTAGAGCATCCTATTTTATATTTATGTTTGAAGCCTATTAAATGCCCATAAATTTGCTTTCGTGGCAAAAAGTTGCAGGTGTCGGAGGACTGAAGAAGTATAGATGTATAGAAAGCTATTAGCAAAACTATCCGTATTGCCAATGTCTTTCAAAACTTGCTTGTAAATATTTCATGCATCTTTCTTTAAATTCCTTCCTCTATTTTTTTTTCCTTTTTTTTCTGAAGGAGCTATATCTTTTTTTATCTTTCTCCAGTCATTATATCATA
>NW_011161558.1:0-725 GCF_000146605.3 Meleagris gallopavo | reverse complement strand
CCTGAGCAGCAGCAGGCTTTTGAGCAGATTAAACAAGAGATAGCCCGTGCCGTGGCCCTGGGGCCAGTACGGATGGAACAGGATGCGAAGAACATCCTCTACACTGCTGCTGGAGAGAAAGGTCCCACTTGGAGTTTGTGGCAAAGAGCCTCAGGAGAGACCCGAGGCCGACCCCTGGGATTCTGGAGTCGGGCATACAGAGGGTCTGAAGAGTGCTACACTCCAACTGAAAAGGAGATCTTAGCCGCGTATGAGGGGGTTCGGGCTGCTTCCGAAGTAATCGGTACAGAAACACAGCTTCTTCTGGCACCTCGACTGCCAGTGCTGAACTGGATGTTCAAGGGAAAGGGTCCCTCCACCCATCATGCTACTGATGCCACTTGGAGTAAGTGGATTGCACTGATTACGCAGCGAGCGCGGATGGGGAATCTCAACCGTCCAGGAATCCTAGAGGTGATCATGGACTGGCCTGAAGGCAAAAAGTTTGGAACACCGCCAGCAGAAGAGATATCACGTGCTAAAGAGGCCCCACCATATAATGAACTACCAGAAAATGAGAAGACATATGCCCTATTCACAGATGGATCGTGTTGTATTGTGGGGAAACACGCAGATGGAAAGCCGCTGTGTGGAGCCCCACACGACAAGTTGCAGAGGCCACTGAAGGAAAAGGAGAATCGAGCCAATTTGCAGAGGTAAAGGCTGTCCAGCTGGCCTTGGATGTT
>NW_011161557.1:0-594 GCF_000146605.3 Meleagris gallopavo | reverse complement strand
GAGGACTCGGGGATCCTGGTGGACAAAGAGCTGGACATAAGCCAGTAGTGTGCACTTGCAGCCCAGAAGGCCAACTGTATCCTGGGCTGCATTCAAAGAGGAGCGACCAGCAGGGAGAGGGAGGTGATTGTCCCCCTCGACTCGGCTCTGGTGTCGCGGCCCCATGTGCAGCACTGCGTCCGGGCCTGGGGCTCCAGCACGGGAATGATGTGGAGCTTTTGGAGCAGGTCCAGAGAAGGGCCACGAAGATGATCAGAGGGCTGGAGCACCTCTCTTAGAAAGAAATGTTGAGGGAACTGGGATTGTTTCTGTGGGAGAAGAGAAAGCTCTGGAGATAGCTCATGACAGCCTTCCAAGACTCGAAGGGAGCGCATAAGCAGGAGGGGGCAACGGCTGTTTAGGAGGGTGGATAGCGATAGGACAAGGGGAAATGGTTTTCAAGTGAGACAGGGGAGGTTTAGGTTGGTTCTTAGGAGGCAGCTTTTCACGCACAGGGTGGTGACGCACTGGAATGTGTGCTTGAGAGTCACTTGCAGGATGATCTGCTCCATGATCCGTGACCAGCACAGAGGTGAGACTGACATGCTGGTAGTT
>NW_011161556.1:0-585 GCF_000146605.3 Meleagris gallopavo | reverse complement strand
CCCCGTTATCACGAACCCCCCCCTCTTAGTAAGGGCCCACATTCTCTCTAGTTTTCCTTTTGCTGTTAACATACTTGAAGAAGTCCTTTTTTATTATCCTTTATCACTTTAGCTAGATTCAATTCCAGACGGGCTTTAGCCTTCCTCGTTGCATCCCTGCAGGCCCTGACTACATTCCTATATTCTTCCCAAGTGGTCAGACCCTTTTTCCACATTTCACGGACCTTCTTCTTTCCTTTGAGCTTGCGCATGAGCTCCTTGCTCATCCACACAGGTCTCCTGCCACCTTTTCCCGATTTCTTGCTCACAGGGACGCACCGATCCCGAGCTTGGAAGAAGAGCTGTTGAAATACTGACCAGCTCTCAGAGGCCCCCTTACCTTCTAACACCCAAGCCCACGGGATAGCTCCAAGTAGGTCCCGGAAGAGATCGAAGTTGGCTCTCCTGAAGTCCAGGGTAGCAATCCTACTTATAGCTTTGCTTCTTCCACTCAGGATCTTGAACTCCACCATCTCATGATCACTACAACCCAAGCTGCCCCCAACCTTTACTTTCTTAACAAGTCCATCCTTGTTGGTGAGAATA
>NW_011161555.1:0-869 GCF_000146605.3 Meleagris gallopavo | reverse complement strand
TCCCTCATCCCAGCTACTGACCCTGCACTTGGATTTGTGGCCACTGCTCAGCCTGTTGAGGTCTCTGTGGATGGCATCCCGTCCCTCTGCTGTGTCACTGCAGCCCACAGCTTGGTGTCCTTAGGGTGCACTCAACCCCACTGTTGATGTCCCTGATGAAGGGGAAACCCAGATGCTTGTACCAACTGGGCGTAGAAGCCCTTGGGAGCAGCCCTGCGGAGGACTCGGGGATCCTGGTGGACAAGGAGCTGGACATAAGCCAGTAGTGTGCACTTGCAGCCCAGAAGGCCAACTGTATCCTGGGCTGCATTCAAAGAGGAGCGACCAGCAGGGAGAGGGAGGTGATTGTCCCCCTCGACTCGGCTCTGGTGCGGCCCCATGTGCAGCACTGCGTCCAGGCCTGGGGCTCCAGCACGGGAATGATGTGGAGCTTTTGGAGCAGGTCCAGAGAAGGGCCACGAAGATGATCAGAGGGCTGGACGCCCCTCTCTTAGAAAGAATGTTGGAGGGAACGTGGGATTTGTTTCTGTGGGAGAAGAGAAAGCTCTGGAGATAGCTCATGACAGCCTTCCAAGACTCGGAAGGGAGCGCATAAGCAGGAGGGGGCAACGGCTGTTTAGGAGGGTGGATAGCGATAGGACAAGGGGAAATGGTTTTCAAGTGAGACAGGGGAGGTTTAGGTTGGTTATTAGGAGGCAGCTTTTCACGCACAGGGTGGTGACGCACTGGAATGTGTGCTTGAGAGTCACTTGCAGGATGATCTGCTCCATGATCCGTGACCAGCACAGAGGTGAGACTGACATGCTGGTAGTTGCCCGCGTCACACTTTCTATCCTTCCTAAGAGGTGTGCTGTCACCTTTTTTCTCCT
>NW_011161554.1:11360-11937 GCF_000146605.3 Meleagris gallopavo | reverse complement strand
GCCTTCAGGAGTAAGGAAATCATCCAACGCACACGGCACTGCTGCATTAAACAGAAACGTGTCCCCTGTTAAGGACTCTGACAACACAGTAGACTTGGGAGCAAAGAGAAAGTACAGCCCACCGAATCCATAATTTGGATAATCCCCTTGCAAATAGCTGACAATCAACGCTGTCCAGTCACAACAGATTCTGTCTGTTGATGCTCTGGACTGCTGGAAGGTGAGGTACTTGATTTGGAATTCTGGTCTTGTTAAAAGAACAACGAAAACTACAATGGATTTCCTTGTCCTTGCAAAGCCAAAAGGAGCTGCTTTGGCAAGATGAAACTATTTTCTAAAGATAATGCTGAGAAACGTACTCATCCTTCATATAATTTCTACTTTATGTGAAGTTATTTAGGAGCCTTTTAACTCTGAACGCTAAAGGGGAATCAAGAGGAATCCAGAAGTTTTCAGGTGAAGAAAACTGGGATAGATTGCTTTTATTTCTTGCTTTTATTTACATTTCAGGCACCAAGTCCTGTGCTTTGGTCATGACAACGCCCTGCCAGCTTCTCCAGGATTCAGCTGAGGTAGA
>NW_011161554.1:8476-9148 GCF_000146605.3 Meleagris gallopavo | reverse complement strand
GTGCTGTTCTGATCTTCACCAAGTTAAAGGAAGGTGGCACTGCTAGTGAGCCAAGGACTGGGTCGGTGGACCAGCTCCTGTGTCCAGTTCACGGCTGAGGTGTCCAGGCAATGGGTTACAGGAAGTGAGCAGACTCTTATGCTCCTCTTTGGCAAGACTGTAGTGCAAGTGTGGCAAGTTTATAAAACTGCTGGAGCCGTCTCGGTTGTGGTGTTTGTCCTCTGCTGACTTTTCCCTTGAAATAGCTGCAGAAACAGCAAACATAGTCTGCTCCTGTTTGGCTTCACTGTTGGTTGAGCTGCTCAAGAGAGCTTGCTTTGTGCTTGCAGTGGCACTGTTTGCTCCTTGTGAACTGCAGCCGTAGCTTTGGTTTCCCTCTGAACGGTCTCCTGGCATCTTAAACAATCGACCTTCCTGTACAAAGAGCGCAGGAAAGGATGGGGCAAAATGGGCAAGGCCACCTGTCTGGGTCAGTGCCATTGCTGATCAGTCTGGGTGGAGAGAGATGCATCTTGGCATTGCCTGGCGAGCGCCTGCTGCACACCAGGAAGAGAAACAACTGTTCCTAGACTTGCCGTTCCTTCCTATGTGCCCATGATAAGGACCAAGTGCATTTCCTGCAGCTTTCTCTGCAGATGTGCTCCTCAGCCTGAAATCTTCCTCATTTGTCCT
>NW_011161554.1:0-527 GCF_000146605.3 Meleagris gallopavo | reverse complement strand
AACCACCTACAGTTACGTGAGCGATTTCAGCATCTATTTCTGATCATGGCAGTAACTTCAGAGGTCACACTTAATTTACGGTGCCTGTTCTAATTCTGACCAAGGTTGTAGTTGCAGCTGACTTCCCAAGGCTGCAGTACGTGGTGATGACACAGCCTTGGGCTTCTGCATTTGTGCTAATCCCACGCTTCCTTTCTCTGTCTCGCAGGTCAGCTCGTGCTGGAAGCAGATGGGATCCCAGAATGAATGAAGGTCAGTGCAGGAGCAGCTGCTGATGGGAGGAAGGAAGTCCATGCTAATGAGCTCTGAAGCATCTGCAGGTATGCTTCTGGAGGAGGCAGCAATGATGTCGGAGGGCTTCCCAGCAGGAAGCTGTCCCATCCAAATGCTTGCTGAGTGTTTGGAAGCCCAACCCCTTCCAGCCTCCAAGCTGAAGGCAGCCCAGAGGCAACATCTCCTTGGTCTGACTGCGTGGTGCCTGAGCAAGAGGGTGATCTGAGCTGGATGCAGAAGAGTCATCTTCATTT
>NW_011161553.1:0-647 GCF_000146605.3 Meleagris gallopavo | reverse complement strand
TTGCTTGACATGCACAACTCACACCATTCCGTGTTTTCTCTCTCCAGCGATGATGGGCTGTGTGCTTCTATCAATGGAGAGCTCCTAGGAAGCACAAATCGCTGCCGTTCAGTTGAGAGCCTTCCGCGTAACAACAGTGATGGACACAGGGAGCTCATCCAAGTTCAAGCCCTGATTACTCCCAGCTGTGCTCAAGATGCTGACCTGAGCCTGCCAGACACTACAGTCACCAGCCTGGACTGTGACCCAGTGCCTCTGCAGCGCAGCCCAGCCCAAGCACAGTCCAAGTGCCCCAACAGCAGCACCTCCATGCAGGAGCAGGTCGGCATCAACGAGGAGAAGCAGAGCCTCTTGGAGGGGGACTTACAATCAGGCCTCCAGTCCCAGGCACCACACAGCAGCACTGAGAGCTCTGAGCCGCTCTCTCCATGACCTTTCCATCCATCCTTTCCATCTTTACCCGGACCTCTCACGCCCTCCTGTCTTATAATAATAAAAGCACACTAGTGCTCACTCAACACCTTGACTGCCTGTGGAGTCTTCATTCACACAGACTGGGATGAATGCAACAAACAACAAGGCACCTCAGCTTGCAACGCTGAGGCTGTGGGGTGCATGAAGCAGAGCTCCAGGCTTGTTCCCGTTTT
>NW_011161552.1:0-636 GCF_000146605.3 Meleagris gallopavo | reverse complement strand
TGGATTCAGGTGTACAGCAGAAATCTGCATGAAAAGCATTAAGAAAGTGCCAGAGCTTAACTATCACATTTTAGAAATAAGGAGAGAAGCTATCTGCACGGGCACCTCAGCCTTGCCTTGATTGGTTCTGCTGAACATCACTTATGTCAGTTACTCAGCTTAGGGAGCTAAGTTAAAGTTTGAGCTTGGTGTCGGTGATATCCTTAATTGAACAATACTTGCTTTCATAAAACTAGCTTTTTGCTAAACGAAACATACTTGCCTTAACTGTCTGATGCTAAGCAAACACATTTGCATAACATCCTTACCTACTCAAGGAGCCCAGTATATCTGTTATTTAGGTCAGTGTGGGTGCCCTTTCCAGTACATCACTCCACAAGAACTCTTCCTATCATCTAAGTGATAAAGAGTTGCTCATTGTTGCAAATGAGCTATGGAAAACTTCCAATTTGGAAAAACAAGAGGAATGAGGTCATGAATACTGCTAACTTCATTCCCCGAGGGTCACGAGACTACCAACCAACACCAAAATCACTGAGCATGTGTAAAGAGGCAGGAGCCAATGTTAATGATTTTAGGTCTGGAGGGATCTGGCCGAGCCACTTTCTCTGTGATTGGTGATAAAGGCTTTCCTTG
>NW_011161551.1:0-520 GCF_000146605.3 Meleagris gallopavo | reverse complement strand
CCTATTTCCTCCCCTCATCTGCTGAACGTGGTCCCTGCCTGTCCAAAGGCAAAGTTCCTACGTGTCTGGGAACTGGGGGCGAGTGGAGGGGAGCAACCTCTAACCACGGCACGGAGCTCTACGAGGGGCTTTACCTGGAGCACCAGTCATGTGCGTGGCCTCTGTTCCTCCCGGCTGGACGGGCAGTGTGAGACGGCTGCCTTGCTGAGATGCACCCCTGTGCACAGGCTCTCCGTCTGCCTCTTCAGAAAGGAGGGAAGAGTGGGGCTGTAAGTGACTGCTCTGATCCGCCCTTTCCTGCTGCGCACCCTACGGTTTCTCCACGTCTATTTCTAGAAGCTCAGCTTCCCAAGCCTTTCAGGGAACAGGCAGAAATGCACTCACCACGTGCCGCCGTCTTCATGATTCTCGTTAGCAAGTGGGACAGTCCCGTGGAATATCTTCCATCTTCCCATGCCACCTTCCATCCCCCCGGACCTTAACAGAAAGCATTAAGATAAACCTCAGAGAAACCAAGGAT
>NW_011161550.1:0-405 GCF_000146605.3 Meleagris gallopavo | reverse complement strand
GGGAACTACCAGCATGTCAGTCTCACCTCTGTGCTGGTCACGGATCATGGAGCAGATCATCCTGGAAGTGACTCTCAAGCACACATTCCAGTGCGTCACCACCCTGTGCGTGAAAAGCTGCCTCCTAATAACCAACCTAAACCTCCCCTGTCTCACTTTAAAACTATTTCCCCTTGTCCTATCGCTATCCACCCTCCTAAACAGCCGTTGCCCCCTCCTGCTTATGCGCTCCCTTCGAGTCTTAAAAGGCTGTCATGAGCTATCTCCAGAGCTTTCTCTTCTCCCACACAAACAATCCCAGTTCCCTCAACATTTCTTTCTAAGAGAGGTGCTCCAGCCCTCTGATCATTTTCGTGGCCCTTCTCTGGACCTGCTCCAAAAGCTCCACATCATTCCTGTGCTGGA
>NW_011161549.1:0-485 GCF_000146605.3 Meleagris gallopavo | reverse complement strand
TTTTGTGGAACCCGCACCTGGGGCGGGGTGCAGCCCTGCGAGCACAGCGTGGGGGCAGTTTAGCTGTGGAGTGGGGCAGAGCCAGGCTCCGCCCCTCCCTGATCCCATGGTAAGGGCGTGGGAAGAGGTAGGGGCAGCATGTGAACCTGGGGAGTGCTTCCTTTGGAGTATGCCTTGTTCTTTGGTGATGGAGTGAGTGTATTTTTTTTATTATTATTAATTTTTTTTTCTCCTCCATTGTGGAGCTGCTCTCTCTCTTTTTTAGCAGGGAACCCTGAGCGTACTTAAGGGCTGGTAGGTATTTGGACCTGGAAGCTGCTTCCTTCACTTGAGCGTGGTGGGGGAGTATTGGTCCTTGGAATGGGGTAAGTGGTTTCTTTTTTCTTTCAGGGCTGTGATCTTCTTCTTTTGGGGGATGGCAAGTGCACTGAAGGGCTGCTAGGTGTAAGAGCAACATGTGAATCTGGAGACTGCTTCCTTTGGGG
>NW_011161548.1:0-810 GCF_000146605.3 Meleagris gallopavo | reverse complement strand
AAAGTTTGTCTACCCTTCTGCTCCCACCTCCCTTACAAATGTGGTTACCTTTAGCCCTGACTTCTGTTTTTCTAGATACATCCTTGCAACCTAAGCCACACCAGCCCTTCCATCCCAGCTCTGCATCCCAGCCAGCACTTCAGCCTTCCTGCACCTTGCCTTGCCAAACCACAATATCTGCTTCCCTGCATGTCTGCCCAGGTCGTCCCAAAAATTACTCTTTCCCAGGTATTACTGAGTGGGTAACGCTCCAATCTCTGGTGATGAGAGAAGTGAGGGAAAGATGATGCAAAAGACCACATGTTACCAATATCTTTTATACATGGGATAACATTCTGCACACTATCCCACCTCAGCATTTCAGTAACTGTTAGGCTGGGTCTCCTGACTAAACATACAGCATTCTCCAGTAATATCCAACATAAATCCATACTGATCTATCTCAGTGGAATAACTATTTATGAAAAGATTGTTCCATTTTCTTCTTAAATAAATGTGGTATTCACAATGATCTCAAAATGCTCAGTGATTTAAAATACTTTATAATACTATCTTTCAATCTGTCATAAAAATTCCTAAAGCAGTGGAGGAAATACTAAGCTAAAGTTCTGACTCTGCACTAGTACAGGCCAGAGAGTTTTGTGTTCCATTTTCCTTGCTTAACGAAAGTTGAGAAATGAGGCTCAGTAGTATACATGTGAAAGCCACATCTCATTAGTTGACAACCTTTTAAATGTGCCAAAGGCTTTAACTTGTATAAATGTGCTAAGGAAAGACTTCTATAACCATTAAGAGATAATGAAAGCATTG
>NW_011161547.1:0-502 GCF_000146605.3 Meleagris gallopavo | reverse complement strand
CGAATTTCTCACACTTTCTGTGTGTGAGAGCGAAGGAGTGCGATCCCGATACCGACAAGTGCGAATTCAGCCTCCTGCACTACCTGCGAGTGGGGGGTTTTTTCTCCGAAGTCCTGAAAGGATCTCTCCCTCTTTCTGAAACGCTCTCCCAGAGAGCACTACGTCTGCCGTTCCTCGAAATTGCAAATGCCTTATTAGAGCGGGTTTTCCCTTCCACTCTTTTCCTCTCTGAATGCAGATGTGTAGCAGTGGAGAACCTCACTGGGACGAATTTTGCCTCGAAATAAAGGCAGAGACATAGTATTCAGAGCTAGTCGAGTGCATTCTGCATGTAGCCAAGGCGAAGTGCAAACCGCTCCTTTCCGATGTGCGCACAGGAGCCCGCTCACTCGTCGGAGAAAAGCAGCCGGCTGAAGAGGCTCGTTCTCGGCAAGCGAGAAACGCGAGACCGCTGCTGACGGCAGAAAGCGGCGTTCGTGGAGAAGCGTGATTTCTCGGCCAG
>NW_011161546.1:0-497 GCF_000146605.3 Meleagris gallopavo | reverse complement strand
CATTTGGCCGCCACGAGCACGTTGCCGTGTGCTGGATTCTCAGCTGTTTCTGCCACGCTCTCATTTCTGTCTACTAACAGCACACTAAAAGGAAAGGAAAAATAAACCGAGGGACCACACTCCATCATAACCCAAGGCAAGGAAGGCTGAGACAGAGAGCAATCTTAGGTGAAATCGCTCCTTATCTGAAACGCCATCTCAAGCTTCCTGTGCTCACCCTCAACGATTATCACGGAAGGCCGCTTTGCTGGTTTTTTTTTATGTTTGCTTGATTGTTTGAGCTCTTGCCCAGCCCAGGCATGGGAACTAGTTCCGATGCAACCTGCAGAGCCGATGCCAGAAGAAACAAACTGCAATCATAGGCAGAACGACAGGGATGTGAGGCCCAGGCCCAAGATCGCTTTCTCAAGTCAAGCCCTTAAGCTTAACTCAAAAAGGCGTCTGGAGTCAAAGACAGGGCTGCCTGGCTCAGCCAGGAGCTGCTCCTGCAGACCGGG
>NW_011161545.1:0-748 GCF_000146605.3 Meleagris gallopavo | reverse complement strand
TGGAACCCGCGACCTGGGCGGGGTGGCAGCCCTGCGAGCACAGGCTGGGGGCGAGTTTGGCTGTGGAGTGGGGCAGAGCCAGGCTCCACCCCTCCCTGATCCCATTGAAGGGCTGGGAAGAGTAGGGGCAGCATCTGAACCTGGGGAGTGCTTCCTTTGGACTATGCCTTGTTCTTTGGTGATGGAGTGAGTTGTAGTTTTTTTTTTTTTTCTTCCTCCATTGTGGAGCTGCTCTCTCTCTTTTTCAGCTGGGAACCCTGAGCGTACTTAAGGGCTGGTAGGTAGTTTGGAGCTGGAAGCTGCTTCCTTCACTTGAGAGTGTGGGGGAGTATTGGTCCTTGGAATGGGTAGTGGTTTCTTTTTCTTTCAGGGCTGTGATCTTCTCTTTTTGGGGGGATCGCAAGTGCACTGAAGGGCTGCTAGGTGTAAGAGCAGCATGTGAATCTGGAGACTGCTTCCTTTGGGGTGTGGGGTGAGCCCTTAGAATGGGGTGAGTGATTCCTGCTTGATTTCAGAGCTGTGAGCTCTGCTTTTCTGGAGGATCTGAAGCTGGATGGCTGTAATTAATAGGGCTATGTGCTAATTGCATCCATGCGGTGGGTGTTTTTTAAGGGCATTGTGTGCATCCTTGTTGTGTTTTAAATTATGTTCTGCGTCTCTTCTGATTTCATTTTGCAGCCTGATGGAGTTGAAGGATTGCCTGGGCTCCTCCAGTCAGTGGTGTGAGATGTGTCCAGCAGGTAATGAA
>NW_011161544.1:0-476 GCF_000146605.3 Meleagris gallopavo | reverse complement strand
CCAGAACCTGATCTCCCATGGCAGTGTGGGATGGGAAGGGGTGTGTGGGACTGAGGAAGCAATGGCAGTCCCACCTCACCAAGCCAAAGCAAAGATGAGGGCTGTGCATAATGAGCAGTTATCAGACGAGATGGAAGCCAAAATGTTGTTGGGTACCTGAGCCTTCTCTGGTGGTAAGCAACATCGTGCACAGAGTGCAGCCATGTGCTCCGAGCAAGGAGCACAGGTTTGTGCAAGAGGCCCGGATGCAGGGCATTGCCTTCATGACTGTATTGTGTCCAACAGGTGGCAGCAGAGCTGCGGTGCTCCCAAGTGCCGTAACAACTGCACGGAGAGATGTGTTGGTCTTGGTGGAAACAGCAAGGAAGTGGAATGTGCATTTCCCGGCATGCCCCGGAACCTCACTTTGCTGACTGGTCATTGTCTGCCCAGCAGGTAAGGGCGATGCACACCCGCCAGCGTTTACCCATTCCAGA
>NW_011161543.1:0-465 GCF_000146605.3 Meleagris gallopavo | reverse complement strand
ATCACCAGTGCCGTGTTCTACCAGTAAGGGGAGCCTATCCTTGTGCCCACAGCAGTTTCCCTCTTGGCTAAGTCTCAGGAGGACTGCAAAGCTCTGAGCCCCTGACTAAGGCGGCTCAGCCTTAGCTCCTGCATGCTCAAGGCTGCTCCAGAGCTGTGCGTGTACCCCCGAGGATGCTGCGGGGAGGGCTGGGTTTTGTCTGCCTGTCCTCTTCCCGAGAATGCCCAGGGAGATGAGAGCAGGCAGCACAGTGTCTTTTCCGTCCTCAGTGCTGATGTGATTTTCTCAAATGGACCTTCTTCCCACAGCTCTATGACGACAGCAAGCAGCACAGCGAGGCTGATCGTGCACAGCTGACCCACTGCATCATGCTGCAGGGTAAGGAGAGGAGCTTTGGCAATGCTTGGCGGTGCCCTGGCCAAAACCTCTCTCACAAACCTCAGGAATGGGCGTGAGTTTCTTGCT
>NW_011161542.1:0-772 GCF_000146605.3 Meleagris gallopavo | reverse complement strand
AGGAGCGACAGCTGTAGTGCTCTCAGGGAGAGCGTTTCAGAAAGTGGGGAGAGATCCTTTCAGGACTGCGCAGAAAAAAACCCCCACTCGCAGGTAGTGCAGGAGGCTGAATTCGCACTTGTCGGCATCGGAATCGCACTCCTTCGCTCTCACGCGTAGAAAGCGGCATTCGCGCTGAACCGCTCCGGAGACTTTGCCGTAGCTGGCCGAGAAATCGCGTTTCTCCCCAAATGCCGCTTTCAGCCGTCAGCAGCGGTCTCGTGTTTCTCGCTTGCCGAGAACGGGCCACTTCAGCCGACTGCTTTTCTCCGACGTGTGAGCGGGCTCCTGTGCGCGCATCGGAAAGGAGCGGTTTGCACTTCACCTTGGCTACATGCAGAATGCACTACGCCTACCTCTGAATACTATGTCTCTGCCTTTATTTCGAGCCACAATTCATGCTAGTCAGGTTTTCCACTGCGACACATCTGCATTCAGACAGGAAAAGAGTGGAAGGGAAAACAAGCTCTAATAAGGCATTTGCAAGTTCGAGGAGCGACAGCTATAGTGCTCTCAGGGAGAGCGTTTCAGAAAGTGGGGAGAGATCCTTTCAGGACTGCGCAGAAAAAACAACCCACTCGCAGGTAGTGCAGGAGGCTGAATTCGCACCTGTCGGCATCGGAATCGCACTCCTTCGCTCTCACGCGTAGAAAGCGGCATTCGCGCTGAACCGCTCCGGAGACTTTGCCATCGCTGGCCGAGAAATCGCGCTTCTCCCCAAACTCCGCTTTCA
>NW_011161541.1:0-513 GCF_000146605.3 Meleagris gallopavo | reverse complement strand
GCGCTTCTCTGCCTGCGCTTCTCATCTCAGCGTTGTGGTAAGGCCGATCCACCATCAATTTCACATTCTCTCTCCTTATAAAATTCTGTTGATACCATATTTAGTAAATTACTTTGTTTTACCTCAGATTGTTGCCACTGTTTTCAATTATTTCGGGGTCCCCTATTTTCTTTTTTTCTGGGGGCGCGGATCCGCGGATCCCTCCGCCCTTCTAGTCACAGAACCGGGCCGAACCAGCCCGTAAACCATTGACATTCCCATAAACAAATACTGTTTCCATGCGAAATGATATTTACTATATCCAAGAAGATGGCGCATTCTTGCAAAAATATCTGATTTCTCTTTTAAATGGCATATGATTTCTCCATTAGCATAGCACACCCCTTTAGAAGTAAGGACTCACACACTGTTATATGTATTAAAAAACTGCCCCTCAGATGAGTGCTGGTAGCTGATCACGTGCACCTATTAAATCTATTGCAAAAAATGAGGTAAAATACACTAATCTGCCTA
>NW_011161540.1:0-482 GCF_000146605.3 Meleagris gallopavo | reverse complement strand
CATTGTGTGCATCCTTGTTGTGTTTAAATTCTGTTCTGCGTCTCTTCTGATTTCATTTTGCAGCCTGATGGAGTTGAAGGATTGCCTGGGCTCCTCCAAGCAGTGGTGTGAGATCTGTCCAGTAGGTAATGAACATCATGCACCCCATGTTGGTGCGCTGCTTGTATGCAGGTAGGTTTGCGATGTGATCCGACTGCCCCATGCTGACCATCCACAGCTAGATCAAGTTGCTCAGAGTCTGAGCCAGGCTCACCTTGAAAGGGCCAGCACATCCACCATGTCTCTGGCAACCTGTGCCGCTGCCTCAGCACCCTCACTGTACAAGACATTTTCCTTAGATTTCACCTCCATTTTCCCTTGTTCTTTCCTTTAGGTATTGAAAGGCTGTTACCAGGTTCCCTTGGAGCCTTCACTTCTCCAGGCTGAACAGCCCAGCTCTCCTTGCTTACAGGAGAGGGGTTCCATCCTTCGGTTGGTGTTTG
>NW_011161539.1:0-506 GCF_000146605.3 Meleagris gallopavo | reverse complement strand
ATTGCTGTCCACTCTCTGCGCACAGATTCCGACTTACCCCCACCTGCCATTTCCCTGAGCCAGGAGGGATGTGTGGAGATGGGGACCAACGTCACCCTCTGTGTGGAGACAAGGACCAATGTCACCATCCAGTGCAGGAACAAGGATAAAGGGACCTCCTTCCTCCTGCACAAGGATGGGTGCTCAGCCCCTGTCCAGCGCCAGGACCCTGATGGTGCTGGCACGGCCTCTTTCACCCTCTTAGCAGTGACCCTGGCAGACTCTGGTACCTACAGATGCTCCTCTCGCAGCAGGAACTTCCCCTTTGTGTCCTCACCCCTTGGGGACAGCGTGACGCTGGAGGTGACTCCCACACCTACACCCCCAGGTAGGTTCAAGCCTCCTTATTTTGTTGCCCCCGCTGTCACCCACGGGTGGCAGTGTCATCTCATCCATCCGTGTGCAGGTGATGCTGGGGATGAACACAGCCAAATACCTGCACCCCCCAGGGCTGAGTTGGTGTCCCA
>NW_011161538.1:0-497 GCF_000146605.3 Meleagris gallopavo | reverse complement strand
CCTTCAACTCCATCAGGCTGCAAAATGAAATCAGAAGAGACGCAGAACATAATTAAACACAACAAGGATGCACACAACGCCCTTAAAAACACCCACCGCATGGATGCAATTAGCACATAGCCCTATTAATGACAGCCATCCAGCTTGAGATCCTCCAGAAAAGCAGAGCTCACAGCTCTGAAATCAAGCAGGAATCACTCACCCCATTCTAACGGCTCACCCCACACCCCAAAGGAAGCAGTCTCCAGATTCACATGCTGCTCTTACACCTAGCAGCCCTTCAGTGCATTTGCCATCCCCCAAAAAGACAAGATCACAGCCCTGAAAGAAAAAAAGAAACCACTTACCCCATTCCAAGGACCAATACTCCCCCACACTCTCAAGTGAAGGAAGCAGCTTCCAGGTCCAAATACCTACCAGCCCTTAAGTACGCTCAGGGTTCCCTGCTAAAAAAGAGAGAGAGCAGCTCCACAAGGGAGGAGAAAAAAAAAATAAAA
>NW_011161537.1:0-415 GCF_000146605.3 Meleagris gallopavo | reverse complement strand
TTTTGTCAGGACGGTATCTCTGATAAAAGCAGATTTTTATTCGCGATTGCAATGGCGGGCGTTCCCGCAAGCAGGAGCGCACCTATGGATACAGCATGACAACTTTTATACCCTTTTTTCTCTCCCTTACCTCCCCCTTCTCCCCGTTTCCTCACTTGCTGGGTACTCCGGGTTCACAATCTTATCAGAGGATTTAATTGGATTGTTATCTGGTGTTCAGTGCTCTTCTTGTCCTATTGATAAGGTGATTTGCTTGGAATTCTTGTTAAACAAAGAGTACGGAGGGGAGGGGAGATGTCCGATCTTCTCCAGGCATTCCCCGTATCATGTAGTGAATTGTCCTTTTAAATTGGCAGAATACTGTTGCAATGTGTGACATAGTCAGTTGCCATCCTGTTGCTTCCAAGGTGTCTCA
>NW_011161536.1:0-539 GCF_000146605.3 Meleagris gallopavo | reverse complement strand
AAAATCATTTTATGAACTTGAATGTAGTTATTGAGATATAGTTACTTTTAGAGTATAATGTGATTGTTTTGTCTTACATTAACTGCATTAATTGGTTTTGCCTTTATATTTAATTGTTTTGGGGGAAAAAAGAAGTCTCTTTTTGCACTTCTTAAGGGATATATATCTTGTTTGTCTAAAAATGATAACAATAATTTTTCACAATACTTACTTATGCTTATCAATTGAATGCATGGGATCAAAATAAGCACATGAAATTGATGAAAAAGGGGGCTGATGCTAGCAGTTCTGGTTCTTGTTGGATATGTTCAGAATTGCCAAAATATGAGACAAACCATAGCCGTTATCAGGATTACCGCTACCAAAACAGAGTTGGGACACAGTATTTGTTAACATCCATAATGTACTTTGCAGATAAATATGAAGAATTACAAACATGGATTGTAGGAACCCAGCCTATGAATGATACCATTTGTCTGACAGATACAGAAACTAGTCAAGTAGGGAAGGCTCCAGTAGGAAAATACCCACACTATAAA
>NW_011161535.1:0-537 GCF_000146605.3 Meleagris gallopavo | reverse complement strand
CGGAGAGGGACTGGCAGCTGCTTTACCTTTCTTGCCCCGGCCAAGACGTGGCAAAAGCCTTTTTGGAGGCCCTGCAGGGTTTCCCGGGCGGTGGTTTGGGTGCAAACTCCCGCTGAAACCTGTACAAAAAGGAGAAGACGCAGTGTGAGCCAGGGCTCCAGCTGCCCTTTCTGCTGGCTGGGATCAGCTGCTCACAGGCAGATTCTCGCATCGCCTCGAGGCCGTTCTTCCCAGGATCGACTGCGCCCCAATACCAAGGACTGTCCTGGGAAACGGGGTCACCCAGGCCACAGTGGGATGAAAATGTCCCCTAAATTCCTTCGTCTCTCCCACCACATCTGCCTCGCAGAAATGTCCGCAGGCCAGGGAGCATTTCCTGGAGGTGACTGGCTGAAATGTCCGCCTCTTGAGAGAAGGTCGAGCCTTCCCTCAGTTCCCTACGCAACGTGACCTGCGAGCTGAGGTGCCGGCGAGCACCAGGGGAGCCCGGCACGCTGACTCTAAGAAAGCGTGGAGTGTGGAGCAGGGTGGGTTCCC
>NW_011161534.1:0-526 GCF_000146605.3 Meleagris gallopavo | reverse complement strand
AAAAGTTTCAGTAGCAGCAACCATGGTAGTAGGTTGAGATTGGTTAGTAAAAAGCACAGATTTCCCATGAGTAATTTGAAACAAGTCCTCTTCAGTTGCTGTTTATTAATGTCTTCTGGAATTCCAAACGCTCAAAGTTACTCAGTAGTACGTCTTGCTGCAAACAGCTTTCTTTTTTTTTCTCAGTCCTGCCTGAATTTTGCTTCTCCACCTCTGCAGACGACACCTCTATGGCTCTTCTCCGTAATCCTGTGTTGTTTGGTGTAAGGATGTAACTAATCCTTGTGACGTACAAAGATGCAGGCTTGTTCCTGACCTGAGCTTTGAATTTCCAAGGCAATAGTATGAGATAGAATTGTGCATGGAAATTGGAACTTGTTACATTGCAACACGGTCTGTAATTTCTGTCCCAGCATTCTGTAACTTGGACTATTTTTTTCTGTGGGCAAGGAGAAAGTGCGTCGAGTCCAAATCTGTTTCTAACTACCTAGGAGCTAATTAGCTCAGCAATAAGGGCGTTGTGGGG
>NW_011161533.1:0-554 GCF_000146605.3 Meleagris gallopavo | reverse complement strand
ACTGCCCAAAATTGTGTTTAAGCAGCCCCTGGCTAAGAACTTAAACTGCCAGCAGTAATTACCGGCTCTTGAAAGTGGGAGCAGCCGTGGTCGTCCAGTTAGACCTATGGCAGCAATGAAAAGGAGTGATTTCTGTGGGACAGCCCTGATGCAGCTGAGAGCAGTGCAGGAATGAGTCAGTGCCCGTGCAGCGCATGTCAACTCGTTGCTGTGAGCTGGTCCTGTGTGCCTCGAAGCACGTCCCTAACTTTATATCGTGGACTTTTTCTCCTGGCTTTGGCTGTATCTCGGGGCATTGCTAGCGAGGACAGAACAGACAGCGTTGTCTTTTCTGCTCTTCCCTCTTCTGTGCTTCCCTTTTCTTCTCTTCTCTTCAGCTACACTTCAGCTCCTCTCCCTCAGTGTTAGCCACTCCTCTTCTGCTCTTCTGCTGTTCTTTCTCCCTTGTATCCTCCCTCAGTCCTGCATCTGTACTCCTCTTCTGCTTTTCTTTCTTACCCGTATCCTCTTTTTGCTCTTTTTCTCCCCACATCCCGAGTGCCAGCATTACGGAG
>NW_011161532.1:0-521 GCF_000146605.3 Meleagris gallopavo | reverse complement strand
ACAAACAAAAGAACAAGCAATGCATTTTTTACAAGCATATCTTGAGTACAAGCAATGTCTTTACGGTCTTTTCTTCTGCCTCCATCCCTGCCGCATCCCTGTTGATCTGGGCCTCTTTTTCCACCTGCAATCATGCCACCCTGATGTTTTGATGGAACTTGCACCACCATCTACAGCACATCTCCGATGACGCACAGGGAGAAATGTCTCACAGATTTAGCCTGAGAGCTCGCACTGAAAGCACTCGAGAGCTGACCACTGGTGTCCTTCATGGCTGACGTTCACTGTGGCTGGTGGCCATGCTCACCAGGAACGGAGTAATGCTACAAATGACATTTTGATGACGGAAATCCAGTTGAAACCCCTGGAAACCTAAATGGAGAATTCCAACTCAAGTAATTGGCCTTAGGACACAGGAATACAGATGAACTGTTTTGATGGTAGGCAGTATGAATCTGCAGCAAAAACATTTCAGATGAAAGAAGCAAGATATTAATTACTAGCAAGGTCTTTGCAGTCAC
>NW_011161531.1:0-628 GCF_000146605.3 Meleagris gallopavo | reverse complement strand
CAATACCTAAAGGAAAGAACAAGGGACAATGGAGGTGAAATCTAAGGAAAATGTCTTGTACAGTGAGGGTGCTGAGGCAGCGGCACAGGTTGCCAGAGACATGGTGGATGTGCTGGTCCCTTTCAAGGTGAGCCTGGCTCAGACTCTGAGCAACTTGATCTAGCTGGTGGAGTGGTCAGCAGTGGGGAGTCGGATCACATCGCAAACCTACCTGCATACAAGCAGCGCACCAACATGGGGTGCATGATGTTCATTACCTGCTGGACACATCTCACACCACTGACTGGAGGAGCCCAGGCAATCCTTCAACTCCATCAGGCTGCAAAATGAAATCAGAAGAGACGCAGAACATCATTTAAAACACAACAAGGATGCACACAATGCCCTTAAGAAACACCCACCGCATGGATGCAATTAGCACATAGCCCTATTAATTACAGCCATCCAGCTTGAGATCCTCCAGAAAAGCAGAGCTCACAGCTCTGAAATCAAGCAGGAATCACTCACCCCATTCTAAGGGCTCACCCCACACCCCAAAGGAAGCAGTCTCCAGATTCACATGCTGCTCTTACACCTAGCAGTCCTTCAGCGCACTTGGGATCCCCCAAAAGAGAAGATCACAGCCCTG
>NW_011161530.1:0-338 GCF_000146605.3 Meleagris gallopavo | reverse complement strand
GGGTGAGTGATTCCTGCTTTCTTTCAGATCTTGTGAGCTCTGCTTTTCTGGAGGATCTCAAGCTGGATGGCTGTCATTAATAGGGCTATGTGCTAATTGCATCCATGCGGTGTTTTTAAGGGCATTGTGTGCATCCTTGTTGTGTTTAAATTATGTTCTGCGTCTCTTCTGATTTCATTTTGCAGCCTGATGGAGTTGAAGGATTGCCTGGGCTCCTCCAGTCAGTGGTGTGAGATGTGTCCAGCAGGTAATGAACATCATGCACCCCATGTTGGTGCGCTGCTTGTATGCAGGTAGGTTTGCGATGTGATCCGACTCCCCATGCTGACCATCCACAG
>NW_011161529.1:0-509 GCF_000146605.3 Meleagris gallopavo | reverse complement strand
TAAGACAAATCACCCAGACCGGCTCACTGCAAAGAAGAGCTGAGATCTCAATGGACAGGATTTCTGAAATTGTGCAAACTGCATGTTGATGCAGAAGACTCACTGCAGAACTCAGCTGTGCTGTTAGGGCTAGTGACAGTCATCCATTAGAAAACTGTCTTTTTTTTTTTGCTTTTTTTTTTTCTGACAGTCCATGAAAAAGAAGAGATGATTGCTTTCTTTAAGCTTTATTTTATTTTTATTTGAGTGCACTATTTCAAGGCTATCCTTACCCAAAATCTCTGTTTTCAATTAAACAAAATTAATCATCCGCTGTGGCTTATTTTGTGATCTTTTGGAGGTTTAAACAGCTGGATCACCTCGTAGGGAAATTCATCCCCAAAGAATATTTATTGTTCCTTCGTCTGCAGCTGAAATATCTAACCTTGTCGTCTCCCTCTTTTTTGGTCACTGCATAAGCAATGTGCTTCTGGGCAGGCTTGTATTGATCTAAAAAGCCATCATAAATT
>NW_011161528.1:0-547 GCF_000146605.3 Meleagris gallopavo | reverse complement strand
CCAACCAAAGCAAAGATGAGGGGCTGTGCATAATGAGCAGTTCTCAGACAAGATGGAAGCAAAAACGGTGTTGGGTAGCTGAGCCTTCTCTGGTGGTAAGCAACATCGTGCACAGAGTGCAGCCATGTGCTCCGAGCAAGGAGCACAGGTTTGTGCAAGAGGCCCGGATGCAGGGCAGTGCCTTCATGACTGTATTGTGTCCAACAGGTGGCAGCAGAGCTGCGGTGCTCCCAAGTGCCTTAACAAGTGCACGGAGAGATGTGTTGGTCTCTGTGGAAACAGCAAGGAAGTGGAATGTGCGTTTCCCGGCATGCCCCGGAACCTCACTTTGCTGACTGGTCATTGTCCGCCCAGCAGGTAAGGGCGATGCACACCCGCCAGCGTTTACCCATTCCAGAGCCCGGCACAATAGGGTTCCCCCAGAGCTCTGAATTGCGCTTCATGGTGCCCAGAAGGCTGCCTATCCCTCTTTCGTTCTGTGTCTTGCTTGTCTCTGGTCTTGCACTGTTTCACTATTACATTCTCTTGTCCTCCTATTTTGTGTTCC
>NW_011161527.1:0-833 GCF_000146605.3 Meleagris gallopavo | reverse complement strand
GGATTTCAAGTGATTTTTTCTTTGCTCTGCTTGGCTTTTTATTACTTACGCTTTCTTTCCTTTTGCTGGTTTTTCCTGGCTTTGGTTTGCTCTTTGGTTATTGTTAGTATGCTGGCCTTGCATTGCTGTTAAATTTTGGTTCTTTCTTTCCATTGTTAAGCACTGATGAGCTTTGTTCTCTCTTTACTTTGCTAGGATTCTTTGCTTTGCCATGCTAGTGTATGGAATTCATTGGCTTTCCTCTTGAATTTCTCGACCTTGGCTGGCTTTGCTTCGTTTTCATTCCTTGTTTTGTTCTTTTTTATTTTATTTTTTCTGTAGTGAGGTTTTTGTTTGCTTTGCGTTGTCTTTGTTTCCTATTTGTGTATTCTTTGTCTTTCCTGTTCCTTTCTTTGCGTCGATCTTGTTCCTTGCTGCAAGCATTCCTTTCCTGTTCAGAGTATGTTTGTTGGCTTTGCTTTCAGTTGCTCCTTTGCTTTCCATTCTTTGCCTTGCCTTGCTTTGCCTCCCTTGTCTCCTTTCCCATGCCATTCCTCTGACCTTGCCTTCACTTACCTGATGCTGTCTCTCTGCCTTGACTGTTGTGTTTTTCCTTTCCAGGCTTCTGGAAGTGCAGGCAGCTCTCGGCTTTTGTGCAGTGCTTGCTGCATTTGCAGCTCCTTCTCGGTTTCCCAGGTGGGTCCCCGCCTCGTGGGCATCCTTGCCTCTTGCTTTGTGCTGGCCTGGAGGCTTTTCCTCTGCTGGCTGGGTGGATCCATGCCCGGTAGCTACCCTTCCCTCCTCCTTGGCATGACTGCCAGTGCTTTGCTCTCCATCCTTGTTTTGCAATTTCT
>NW_011161526.1:0-424 GCF_000146605.3 Meleagris gallopavo | reverse complement strand
GGCCTTGAAAGCTACCAGTGTCTAACTGCTGTTATTTAGAGTTGTGCCCCTCCCTAGCAGCCACCAATTTACTCAGCCAGCCATTACAAACCTTAATTTTCATAACTATGCAAGGGCTCATACCCAAAAAGGAATGCCTCCTATTTATAATGCTGGCCACAGCGTCACAGGTGGACACAGCAGAGGTTGAACCTTCCTGCCAGCGCTCAGGTCATTTTGTAGCCAGGCGACAGATGGCAGCAGAGGGCCAGGATGACAGCACAGCACCTGACGTGGAGGTGCACACGGAGCACAGGGCTGTCACTGAACTCCTCCGCACTGAACAGAGCATTTATGAAGACCAACACGTGGATGTGAGCGCAGTGAGGCTTCAGCAGTGGCAACAGCGATGCAAAGACAAACCACCCAAACAGCCAGATTGTTT
>NW_011161525.1:0-832 GCF_000146605.3 Meleagris gallopavo | reverse complement strand
TGCTGACCAAAGGAGTCCTCTGAAGAATGAAGACCCTGATGTCACTGACATCCTCCAGTGATCAATAAAGACCTCAGCAAAGCCACGCTCTGTGTGTCTGTGTCCTTGTCCCCATGCTCAGCAGGAACCGCTGACGTCTGTCCCTGCCTGGCAGAGGCCGCCCCTAAGTGCTGGGAGGGGTCCCCAGCTCCATGCCCTGCACCCCACGTCCTGCACCCATGGATCTCTCCATCTCCTCTGTGCTGCCTCCTCCAAAATCCTGAAGGATGGAGCTCCCCATGCTGCCAAGCAGCCCCAATACCCTCCCTCTGCTCTCTCCCAATTCCTCTTTCCAGTTCCTGCCAAACCCTTCACCCTCTCGGTCCCCCTCCGCACACACGATGTCTCCAGGTCACTCTCCTCGTTACCCCCTCCCTTATCGCAGCCAATTGCCCCTCACTTGGATCTGCTTCAGCCCTCCTCCTTCAGTCCCAGTTCCCCTCCGTTCACCACCCAACATGGAGTCCCCACATCCCCTCCCTTAGGCACCTCAAATCTCCTCTCTGATGACCCATGACACCCTCTGTTGATTCAAGAAGCCCTCTGACAGTCAGTGAAGATCTCTGGTGATCAGTGGAGCCCTCTGACAGCCAACAAAGCCTTCAGATGACCACTGACAATCTCTGATGGCAAACTGAGCCCCCGATGATCAGCGGGTTGCTGCTTCAAGTGCAGGAAAGGGAAGCGAAGGGTGAGAAAGAATATTTTGACCTCGTCTGGTTGATAGCAAGCTTTGCTCATCATGGCATAGAGGTTTGGATTTTAATCAAGCACAGAATTCGGAGAGAACTGT
>NW_011161524.1:0-343 GCF_000146605.3 Meleagris gallopavo | reverse complement strand
AATTTTTTTTACCTTGATTAATTGTTTAGGATTTTTTTTTCACTTTCTGTGTTTGAATCCTTTGGTTTGCCATGATACTGCATTCTATCTCTGTGCTTTTTCTTTGTATTTCTTTGTTTTGTTTAACTAAAATTTGTTGTTCTTTTTTACCCTTTCCCTTTTGCTTTTCTTTCCTGCTCCTTTTACTTTGCTTTCTATTGATTTCCTTTATCTGGGTTCTTTTCCTTTCCAGTCCGTGGCTTTGCTTTATTTCTGTCCTTTCTAAAAGTGATCTTTGTCTTTTCTTCTCTTTTCAAATTAGTTTTCTGTGCTTTCCTTTCAGTTTCTAATTCTTTGTAGGTTT
>NW_011161523.1:0-563 GCF_000146605.3 Meleagris gallopavo | reverse complement strand
GTAAAATTAGCAGCTCCCTCTGGAATGGTATGCCACATAATATGCAGATGCCACATAGTTATTTCCATCCATGTTTTCAATTGACTATATATACCTATTGCTCCATAGAGCAAAGTGGTGAACTTAATTAAGGCCCAGTATGTTTTTAGCATTAAGAAAGAAGAAAGAAACAGTGGCATGTAGCCCCTTAAAATGCAGTTTCAGTAGAGAAAGCATTTTTTTTTTCTTTTACAGAAGCAAGATAGCAAGGCTCAAAGTTTAAAAATATCCTAGAGTATTGGCAGTCCGCCTGGACTTTTCAAGGTCATGCTTTCAGACAGTACTGATGAAACAGATAAACTTTCCCAATGAAGCTGTCTGAGAGCAGAGAGAGATTTCTTCAAAAAGCTAAAAAGCAACTGTTGCCCACATTCTCCACCAAGAATGTCAACGGTTTACGGGCTGGTTCGGCCCGGTTCCGTGACTAGGAGGGCGGAGGGATCCGCGGATCCGCGCCCCCGGAAAAAGAAAATAGGGGACCCCGAAATAATTGAAAACAGCGGCAACAATCTGAGGTGAAACAA
>NW_011161522.1:0-527 GCF_000146605.3 Meleagris gallopavo | reverse complement strand
CCGTTCCCCCTTCTCAGTAAGATTCAATCAAATCCCACGCTCCATACCCTAAAACAAAGTGTAATTTTCCTTGTCACAGAAACCGGTCACCAATAGAAGCCTCGTCCTGTTAGCCCAACTCAGACAAAAATCCCTCAAATGCACTATTTTTACAGCCCAAACTAGCTCCTTCTTCAACTGCACTGCACTTACAGAAAGTGTTACTGCTCTCATTCCTGCTGATAGCAGCAAATGGACCCAGGTCTGCCTGGCAGCTCTACATTGCTCAGAGCAAAGCTGCACGAGGAAACAAAACGCTACCAGGTGCGAAAGCTGATGAACACACTTCACTCTTGGGTTGCACAGCTATGAGTTGAAGCACCTTCACACTGTTCGGCCTCTCCAGGGACTTCACACAGCTTTAAGTACCACCATTTAGACACAGACTCATATCGCTGCACAGCCACCAACGGCCGCTGTCGGCCTCTCTATTCCTTCCATAGAGCACTGCCATCAGTCCCTCTTTGCACTCAAGACTCTCCTGTTTT
>NW_011161521.1:0-746 GCF_000146605.3 Meleagris gallopavo | reverse complement strand
CGGAGACCTGATGATCTCTGACATCCTCCAGTGATCAACGAAGCCCTCAGCAAAGCCAGCTCTGTGCGTCTGTGTCCTTGTCCCCGCGCTCAGCAGGCTGCCATTCCTCCCTGGTCAGCAGGGCTGTGTGCCCGTCATTGCCGTGATGAACAAACGGCTGCTTCACAAAGATCTCGGCCTGAGCAGAAATTTCTGCTTTGGAGTCGCGCTGCTACCAAGACAGAAGGCGATAACTGCACGCAGCAGTCTCCTGCTCGTAACATCCTTGCTGCTTCATTCTGGGTGCCGTCACTGAGCAGCATCTCATAGAAGTTCTTCCCTGGGCAGCTGGCTGCCTTAGTTGGAGCCCTGATGGCAATGACGTGACAATGGCAGGCTTAGTTTTGCTGTTTTCTCCTCGTCAGAATCCTCTGACTTTTGAAGGAAGCAGCTTCTTGGGTTTTTTGTTTGTTTCTTTTCTTTAAATTTCATTTAATTCATTTGGAATGTCTCCATTCCGTATAGCTATAATGTCTTGAATATTATCTTTCGTAGTGCTGAGAATTGTTTTAGAAAAGTTATACTCAGCTAAGAAGGTGTAATAAAGATGTTAAAGAAAGCAGCCCCTGTTGTGTTGACCAGGGGTGAACATAAAATCATCTCCCAGTTTATGCGGAGGCAGCTGATGTGACTGCCTCTGTCCTCAGCAGCTTGCTGGAAGGAAGCCCACAAAGCATTTCAGTGCAGGGCTGCTGAGGGAAGCTGTC
>NW_011161520.1:0-696 GCF_000146605.3 Meleagris gallopavo | reverse complement strand
GATCTCCTGTCACTGACTACACTGCCCCTATTCCAACAGCGATTGCTCATTCCTACTCATACAGAAGTAAACAAGTGTATCTTACTCATCAGCTTCTAACTGCACCAGAACAGTTTACAGGAAAGCCATTCACACTGCAGAAGTTGTTTCTGGAGATTAACAACTACTTGCTACCTTTGAAAACCAAGAACAAACATACAACAAGAGTTACTGAAAATAAAGGTCAACACCGCAAACGGTATCAAACTGATGTTCCCTGAAAAATGCAATTCCTGAGCTATTTGACCTTCCAGTAAATTGGTTAACAACAAGTTGAATTCTACCATCCTAAAATCTTGCAGGAATCTACCCTCTCACAGGCAACAGAGTTTCTTAATTAATAGCAGAAGCCTGCCTTCATGAAAATTCAAATTAGAAACACGTAAGTATAGCATGACCAAGTTTACAAGGGTTTTATAGAGCACTACTGCAAATCCAGACAAGATAAACAAACAGTTTTTATTAGCCATTTAAATGTAACTTCAATTTCTTTCTGCAATAATTGCCATTATGTCTATTTGATACAGTCTAACGGGTGCACCGTCTGAAACTGATTTTCACACCCTGGTGAAGAAAACTTTATGACCACTTTCTGCAGTAGACAATACACTAAAGATGCTTTATGATAAGTTGTATAAATGGGAAGAAAAAAAAAAA
>NW_011161519.1:0-758 GCF_000146605.3 Meleagris gallopavo | reverse complement strand
GGTGGAAAATCTAAGGAAAAATAGTCTTGTTACAGTGAGGGGTGGCTGAGGCAGTGGCACAGGTTGCCAGAGACATGGTGGATGTGCTGGCCCTTTCTAAGGTGAGCCTGGCTCAGACTCTGAGCAACTTGATCTAGCTGTGGATGGTCAGCAGTGGGGGAGGTCGGATCACATCGCAAACCTACCTGACATACAAGCAGCGCACCAACATGGGGGTGCATGATGTTCATTACCTGCTGGACACATCTCACACCACTGACTGGAGGAGCCCAGGCAATCCTTCAACTCCATCAGGCTGCAAAATGAAATCAGAAGAGACGCAGAACATAATTTACAACACAACAAGGATGCACACAATGCCCTTAAAAAACACCGCATGGATGCAATTAGCACATGAATTACAGCCATCCAGCTTGAAGATCCTCCAGAAAAGCAGAGCTCACAGCTCTGAAAGAAAGCAGGAATCACTCACCCCATTCTAAGGGCTCACCCCACACCCCAAAGGAAGCAGTCTCCAGATTCACATGCTGCTCTTACACCTAGCAGCCCTTCAGTGCACTTGCCATCCCCCAAAAAGACAAGATCACAGCCCTGAAAGAAAAAAGAAACCACTTACCCCATTCCAAGGACCAATAGTCCCCCACACTCTCAAGTGAAGGAAGCAGCTTCCAGGTCCAAATACCTACCAGCCCTTAAGTACGCTCAGGGTTCCCTGTCTAAGAAAGAGAGAGAGCAGCTCCACAATGGAGGAGAAAAAA
>NW_011161518.1:0-511 GCF_000146605.3 Meleagris gallopavo | reverse complement strand
CCAAGGGAACCTGGTAACAGCCTTTCAATACCTAAAGGAAAGAACAGGGAAAATGGAGGTGAAATCTAGGAAAATGTCTTGTACAGTGAGGGTGCTGAGGCAGTGGCACAGGTTGCCTTTCAAGGTGAGCCTGGCTCAGACTCTGAGCAACTTGATCTAGCTGTGGATGGTCAGCATGGGGGAGTCGGATCACATCGCAAACCTACCTGCATACAAGCAGCGCACCAATATGGGGTGCATGATGTTCATTACCTGCTGGACACATCTCACACCACTGACTGGAGGAGCCCAGGCAATCCTTCAACTCCATCAGGCTGCAAAATGAAATCAGAAGAGACGCAGAACAGAATTTAAAACACAACAAGGATGCACACAATGCCCTTAAAAAAACACCCACCGCATGGATGCAATTAGCACATAGGCCTATTAATGACAGCCATCCAGCTTGAGATCCTCCAGAAAAGCAGAGCTCACAGCTCTGAAAGAAAGCAGGAATCACTCACCCCATTCT
>NW_011161517.1:0-358 GCF_000146605.3 Meleagris gallopavo | reverse complement strand
CCAAATTGGACACTTGCAACCAAGAGTAGGACATCTTCTCCCACTAATACCACTTGTCTCCCAAGGATAGGACATTTTCCCTAAATGCTATGGCAGTTCTGCTAAGAAAATACTCCTTTCCTTCCCTAAATGGGACATATGCACCCACAAAGACCACGACTCCGAGAAATTCCTCCCAGTTCCTCCCAATTACACTCCATTACATTCCTCATCATGACACTTACTCCCAGACTTTTGGCATTTTACTGCGGAAAGACCATTTCGATCCAGAATATATGCCATTGGCCCTCACAAACACCAATTGCCTCACAAAGATGTGGCACATCCCACCAGAAAGACCATTTCTAGCCCCCAAAAG
>NW_011161516.1:0-329 GCF_000146605.3 Meleagris gallopavo | reverse complement strand
CCACCCACCCCTCCAAGGCCCATTCTCAAGCATCAACGCTACAGAGTGCAGGAGTGACACCGACTGAACAGTCAGCAACAGGAAGGGGAAACACTCCAGAAGAGATGGACACTGTACGTACCTGCCCACACTGCAACAGAAAGGGCAGACTTTCCCAGTGGGATGGGAACCTTAACTTGAGAAGCTTCACTGCAGACAGTGAAAATTCAGACATGCAGCCCTAACGATAAATCATTTATATTCACCACTGAGATCACGTCTAAGCATTAACATTGTTTGACATGAGAAGATTATTGGGAAGCCACTGCCTAGGATGTTATGCTACTACA
>NW_011161515.1:0-371 GCF_000146605.3 Meleagris gallopavo | reverse complement strand
GTTAAAGTGTTAATGCTCCAATTCCAGGCACCTATCCCTATATATTACGGAAGTCATGGGATCTGGCACTTCTGGGTGGGGCAGTCTCTTAATGCCTGGCAGTGGGTGCTGGAGGGTGCTTTCCTAGCCGTTCCAAGCTTTTCAGGTTTGATTCGGTCTCTGGAACTCTCTCTCTCCTATGTTATTTGATTTACTAGTCTCAATTTCAATCAGATTGTAATATACTGTGTTATCTTGCATTCCGATATCATAGTTAGTAAAATAAGTTTTCCTCCATAGATTGTTGGCGCTGTTTTTTGTTTTCCTCCCTTCATTCCCATTTTGTGGGGTGGGGAGGGGAGGGCAGGGGCCTACTGCCCCCCTGTCATGGG
>NW_011161514.1:0-332 GCF_000146605.3 Meleagris gallopavo | reverse complement strand
GGAGTACAGCACAGCAGTATGGACCAGAAAAGTCCAGTATGGCTAAGTAACAACCAGTAAGGACCAGTACGGCCTCAGAGCGGTCACTGGAGTCCTATAGGAATCAGCAGAAACCAACAGGAAGGCACACCTGTGTCCCAGGGCCGGTGCTGGCCTCTGCCTCTGGCTTTGGGCCCCAGGCCTGGTGCCGGCCTCTCGGGCTGTGGCTGCACCCTCAGGCCCCGGGGCCGGCGTAGGGCTCGTGGCTGTGCTTTAGGCCCGAAGCTGGTGCCGGCCTCTTGTGCCGTGGCTTTAGGCCCTGCAGCCGGTGTCAGCCTTTCCCGGGGACAGCG
>NW_011161513.1:0-383 GCF_000146605.3 Meleagris gallopavo | reverse complement strand
CTTTCTAAGAGAGGTGCTCCAGCCCTCTGATCATCTTCGTGGCCCTTCTCTGGACCTGCTCCAAAAGCTCCACATCATTCCCGTGCTGGAACCCCAGGCCTGGACGCAGTGCTGCACATGGGGCCGCACCAGAGCGGAGTCAGGGGAACAATCACCTCCCTCTCCCTGCTGGTCGCTCCTCTTTGAATGCAGCCCAGGATCTAGTTGGCCTTCTGGGCTGCAAGTGCACACGACTGGCTTATGTCCAGCTCTTTGTCCACCAGGATCCCCGAGTCCTCCGCAGGGCTGCTCCCAAGGGCTTCTACGCCCAGTTTGTACAAGCATCTGGGTTTCCCCTTCATCAGGGACATCAACAGTGGGGTTGAGTGCACCCTAAGGACACC
>NW_011161512.1:0-690 GCF_000146605.3 Meleagris gallopavo | reverse complement strand
AACGCGAACCCAAGGATGGAACCCCTCTCCTGTAAGCAAGGAGAGCTGGGCTGTTCAGCCTCCTGGAGAAGTGAAGGCTCCAAGGGAACCTGGTAACAGCCTTTCAATACCTAAAGGAAAGAACAAGGGAAAATGGAGGTGAAATCTAAGGAAAATGTCTTGTACAGTGAGGGTGCTGAGGCAGCGGCACAGGTTGCCAGAGACATGGTGGATGTGCTGGCCCTTTCAAGGTGAGCCTGGCTCAGACTCTGAGCAACTTGATCTAGCTGTGGATGGTCAGCATGGGGGAGTCGGATCACATCGCAAACCTACCTGCATACAAGCAGCGCACCAACATGGGGTGCATGATGTTCATTACCTGCTGGACACATCTCACACCACTGACTGGAGGAGCCCAGGCAATCCTTCAACTCCATCAGGCTGCAAAATGAAATCAGAAGAGACACAGAACATAATTTACAACACAACAAGGATGCACACAATGCCCTTAAAAAACACCAAATGGATGCAATTAGCACATGAATTACAGCCATCCAGCTTGAGATCCTCCAGAAAAGCAGAGCTCACAGCTCTGAAATCAAGCAGGAATCACTCACCCCATTCTAAGGGCTCACCCCACACCCCAAAGGAAGCAGTCTCCAGATTCAGATGCTGCTCTTACACCTAGCAGCCCTTCAGTGCACTTGCCAT
>NW_011161511.1:0-402 GCF_000146605.3 Meleagris gallopavo | reverse complement strand
CGTGGTGGCGAGGGGGGAGGGGGCGTGGGGCCGGGCCGTCACGGCGGGCCAGGTTTCCTATTTCTTTTGTGTACTGGTGTGTTGTTAAAACACGTTATCTCCGTGTTTGTTGTCATCCCACTTTCTTCCCTCTGTTTTGCAGGTCAGCTCGTGCTAGAAGTGATGGTGTCACTGTATGAATGAAGGTCAGTCCAGGAGCAGCTGCTGATGGAAGGAATGAAGTCCACGTTACTAAACTGAAGCATCTCCTGGTAAGGTGTCAGAGCCGGCAGCAATGATGTCTGTCACTGTACAAACCAGAGGGCTGGCTCCTCCAAGTGCTTGCTGACTGATGTGTGAGAGCATCTGCCTTCTCCAACTGAATGATAAAGCTAAAGATGCTGAATCGTTACAGCTTATGCA
>NW_011161510.1:0-355 GCF_000146605.3 Meleagris gallopavo | reverse complement strand
ACCTCCCTCAACCTGCCAGCCACGCTCTTTGCCATGCACCCTGGGATCCCATTGGCCTTCTTGGCCACCAGGGCACACCGCTGGCTCATGGACAACCTGTTGTCCACCAGGACCCCCCAGGTCCTTCTCCACACAGCTCCAGCCCCTGACTGCACTCTTGCATGCAACCCTTCTTCCCCAGGTGCAAGACTCTACACTTGCTCTTGCTGATCGTCACCAGGTTCAACTTCAATCCACTTCCAGAAGAAATGGCTTAATACATCTTCATTCAAAATATCATTGACCTGATGACAAAACATGTGTTTTCACTGTGTCTTTGATTACAAAAAGTCAGTAGGGAGTTTAGAAAAAAGCC
>NW_011161509.1:0-317 GCF_000146605.3 Meleagris gallopavo | reverse complement strand
TAAAAGTCTTTTTTTTTTTTTTTTGGTTTTGTTTTTTGTCACACACATTTAGGTATAAAAGGCACTACAGGTGAGAAAAAAAAAAAATGAAGAGCTGATAGTGTAGTTCCTTGGTATTTAAGCATTTCTGTCTGGAAGGAAATAACACTTATAAAGAGGATCCTCAGAACCGTGATGAACATGTATGCAGTTTCCCTTGGAAGTAAGTAAAATGGCTAAAACAACTATTTGAGATTACAACTTACATGCAGTTTTACCTTATTGAGAAAAAGATAGCCTGTAGACTGTAACATGCTGCCTTCTGCAAACTGCTAGTA
>NW_011161508.1:0-399 GCF_000146605.3 Meleagris gallopavo | reverse complement strand
AAATAAAATAGAACAAACAAACAAATAAATAAATGGGAAAAGAAATCCTTCCTTGCCCATGTGCAGCTGGTTCTCTGAGGAATGCCACAGGGAGTTATTTCAAAGGAGGTTTAACATTGAGCAGGTATCTGCAGAGGAGAAGAGTGATGTGAGGAAAAGTGAAGCAAGTCCCATGGGGCCAATGTGAGCAGAAATGAGGTGGGGAAGCTGAGGAGGACATTTGTCCACACACTGACAGAGCAGAGCTCGCTAGGGGACATCCTGGGTCACCATCTGTTGCCAAGTGCTGGTTTAAATTCTTGTTTGCACCTAACTACACAGAAATGAATAACTGGACTTTGCAAATACCTGTTTTTTCTCTCTCTTTTTAAGTCAGTCTCCAGATACCTCTCCAGTTTG
>NW_011161507.1:0-389 GCF_000146605.3 Meleagris gallopavo | reverse complement strand
ATAAGCAGGAGGGGGGCAACGGGCTGTTTAGGAGGGTGGATAGCGATAGGACAGGGGAATGGTTTGAAGTGAGACGGGAGGTTTAGGTTGGTTCTTAGGAGGCAGCTTTTCACGCACAGGGTGGTGACGCACTGGAATGTGTGCTTGAGAGTCACTTCCAGGATGATCTGCTCCATGATCCGTGACCAGCACAGAGGTGAGACTGACATGCTGGTAGTTCCCCGCGTCACAATTTCTATCCTTCCTAAGAGGTGTGCTGTCACCTTTTTTCTCCTCACCAGGGACTTGACCTGACTGCCTCGACTTGTGAAATACCATGGAGAGTGGCTCGGTGACTGCAGCGGTGAATTCCCTCGGAACTCTGGGACTCATCTCGTCAGGACCCAAAG
>NW_011161506.1:0-871 GCF_000146605.3 Meleagris gallopavo | reverse complement strand
CTCTGCATCTGCGAGGGGAGCAGAGCGGCCCTCTCGGCTGCTTTGGGACACGCCTGAGCACCCCTGCGTGTCACCGGGCAGCAGGTCCACAGCCAGTCTCCTCTGACCAGATCTCTCCTTCTCAATTCCAGAGCACTTTCCTGAACTGCCACGCCTCCCCAGCTGGATCCACGCCACCTTGCCGGTGGATAATGAGGAGGGAACAAGTGAGGACAAGAGGAAGGCAAGGTGAGACTGCACGCTCAGGGTAGGGTCTGCACGGGGTGTTTCCCCAACCCGACAAGAGCCCATTCCCCAACCCCAGGCAGTCATCGTTCAGGGCACGTGAACGCAGCACGTGGAGGGGTGGGATGGGGCTGCCGGGAGCCCCCAGTTCACAGGGCTGGCCCCTCTCCAGCCCTCACGAAAGCACCAGCGCAACCCGAGAGCTGTGCGTGGGGAAGACTGCCTTGCAGCCGAGGGTCCTGGCTCGGGGTTGCAGGATACGGCCCCAAAGCCGTCACCCACTCTGTGTAGAGGCAGACCTCTCCCACTCTGTCCTTTTCAGTCAGCTGCCAGCGATCCCGGGGGCGTCTTCTGCCCAAAAGGAGCCCCAAGAAAAGAAGGGAGAAGCATCAGAGCTGGCTCCAGCACAGGCAGCGCCGCCTCCAAGTGGTGAGGAAGAACAACAGGGCGCGCTGAAAGCTCCCTCCAGCTCCGAGACCAGCCTGCCCCCAGGAGCGCACCTCTGCTGCTGTGCCACTGGTGCACAGGAGGACTAGATCCTTGCAGAGTCTGCCACCAAAAATCAAAAGCGGGGCTCCCCCAAAGGCCGGGGGGAATGGTCCTGTCCCAGTCCTGCCCACCTGACTGAGCTGACTCAGCCTCCTTT
>NW_011161505.1:0-431 GCF_000146605.3 Meleagris gallopavo | reverse complement strand
GGCCTGGACGCAGTGCTGCACATAGGCCGCACCACGAGGCCAAGGTCCGAGGGGGACAATCACCTCCCTCTCCCTGCTGGTCGCTCCTCTTTGAATGCAGCCCAGGATCTAGTTGGCCTTCTGGGCTGCAAGTGCACACTACTGGCTTATGTCCAGCTCTTTGTTCACCAGGATCCCCGAGTCCTCCGCAGGGCTGCTCCCAAGGGCTTCTACGCCCAGTTTGTACAAGCATCTGGGTTTCCCCTTCATCAGGGACATCAACAGTGGGGTTGAGTGCACCCTAAGGACACCAAGCTGTGGGGTGCAGTGACACAGCAGAGGGACGGGATGCCATCCACAGAGACCTCAACAGGCTGAGCAGTGGGCACAAATCCAAGTGCAGGGTCAGTAGCTGGGATGAGGGAACAGCCACCACCAAAACATGCTAGGGG
>NW_011161504.1:0-317 GCF_000146605.3 Meleagris gallopavo | reverse complement strand
TCAAGAGGAATCCAGAAGTTTTCAGGTGAAGAAAACTGGGATAAATTGCTTTTATTTCTTGCTTTTATTTACATTTCAGGCACCAATTCCTGTGTTTTGGTCATGACAACCCCGTGCCAGCTTCTCCAGGATTCGGCTGAGGTAGAATTCCAACCGCCCACTGATTCTAGAACGTTGGGGTGGCATGGTGGAATCTTCTGGACCTGTGACCAGTGCTCTTGCCTCCCCACCCTGTCTGTCATGGTGGAGCAGCCTGGTGGCCCCTATGATGTCATAAGTGGCTGGAATGAGGGCAGGAGCAGTGCGTGCTGCGTCCC
>NW_011161503.1:0-501 GCF_000146605.3 Meleagris gallopavo | reverse complement strand
TCACCTTGAAAGGGCCAGCACATCCACCATGTCTCTGGCAACCTGTGCCACTGCCTCAGCACCCTCACTGTACAAGACATTTTCCTTAGATTTCACCTCCATTTTCCCTTGTTCTTTCCTTTAGGTATTGAAAGGCTGTTACCAGGTTCCCTTGGAGCCTTCACTTCTCCAGGAGGCTGAACAGCCCAGCTCTCCTTGCTTACAGGAGAGGGGTTCCATCCTTGGGTTCGCGTTTGTGGCTGTACTCTGGATGCACTCGCACAGCTCCATGTCTCCCTGCACTGAGGACTCCACATCTGGACGCAGCACTGCAGGTGAGGCCTGACCAGCGCAGAGCAGAGGGATGGGGAGTCTCCTCCCCTTGGCCCGCCTGACTGCGCATCTTTGGATGCAGCCCACGGATACGGTTGGCTTTCTGGGCTGGAAGGGCCCACTGCTGGCTTGTGTCCAGCTCCCACCCACCAGTACTCCCAGGCCTTATGGAGCAGGACTACGCTCAGT
>NW_011161502.1:0-352 GCF_000146605.3 Meleagris gallopavo | reverse complement strand
ATGGAAAATGTGGAAAAAAGGGTCTGATCACTTGGGAAGAATATAGGAATGTAGTCAGGGCCTGCAGGGATGCAATGAGGAAGGCTAAAAGCCCCGTCTGGAATTGAATCTAGCTAAAGTGATAAAGGATAATAAAAAAGGCTTCTTCAAGTATGTTAATAGCAAAAGGAAAACTAGGGAGAATGTGGGCCCCTTACTAAGTGAGGGGGGGTCCTCGTAACGGGGGATGCTGAGAAGGCAGAGATACTGAATGCCTTCTTTACTTTTGTCTTCAGTGAAAAGGCTCCCCTGCAGGAATCCCACACCCTGGAGGTTAGGGAGAGGGTCTGGAGAATGGGAGACTTCCCTTTAG
>NW_011161501.1:0-360 GCF_000146605.3 Meleagris gallopavo | reverse complement strand
TCACCCGGTGGCCTGGGGGAGTTGGTGTTTCCGTAGGGCTCTGGATGGGAATTTGATGAGAACCATCCATTTCTGAAAGGAAATGGGGAAAGAAAGAACAACAAAATTGACATAGTATTGATTTGAATGGAAACAGACATTTTGGGGGTGATCCCAGGGGGACAAAGCAGAGCGAGAACGTGTCACTATGTGAGGTTGTCCTCAAAAATCCCCATTGGAGACCTCTGGAGGACTCCCGGAACCCCTGGGGACCCTCTGATCTCAAAAGAGACCCCTCTGGGACATCTCCAGACCCTTCTGGATGACTCCAGGCCCCCCCTGGGGACCCCAAGGCAACTCCAGAACATCTCCAGATTCTTC